>NW_017307084.1:598356-626264 GCF_000935625.1 Nanorana parkeri
ACCCCAGCGCCGGGCCCCTATTCAGGCTTTGCCCAAGGCTGAATAGGGGCCCGACGCTGGGGTGGGGAAAATAGTAATTACCTCATGTTGATAATACAAAAACCATTTGTGGTACCAAACCATGTAGTATTTTAACACTTTTAGGAGCCATGAGGTTTAGATAACATCTCAGTTCATGAGATAATGTTCCAATTCATGTTCCAATTCGCAAACAAAACATTTTAATAAAAAAATTACAAAAAAACAAAAACAAAGCAGTCAAATAACGCTTACATCATAGTGAATCCATCCTCAAGTGTTAACTCCATTACGAAGTAAACAGACTTGGTATTTTGTCATATTCCTGCATCAGTGGGATAACTATCTAAATCAACTAAATAATCCAAACCGACTTGGAAGAACTGAACTACCGGGCAGGGGCATAGTTTAGGGAAATCCCAACTAGAAAGCACTGCTGCCATAGTTGTGAACAAGAAAAACTAGAATTTTATTTTAGATTCTGAAAATGATGATGTGATGCTGAATTAAATGGTAAGCCAAATTTCAATAACAGACTATAAAATGGTTAGTGCCATTTTTCTTTCAACTGGTACTCCTAGAATGAGATCCTAATAGGTTGGACTTGATGGACTAATGTCTTTATTAAACCTCAAATACTATGTAACTATGTAACTATGATATCTGTGGGTGGACAATATTTCCAGAAAATAACATCTCACTATACTAAAGGCTTTGGTTACCGATATGCAGCAGTTGGTAAAACCTCACTTTCAGCCCAAATCTTTATACATTTTACTATGCAATAACCATGACACGTGATAATAGAAAGTATACACAAAGTGATTGTGAAGTTATAGCAACTGCACTAACTGATGTATAGCTTTTTCTTAAAGAACTATTGTATACATACAGACGTGTGTCTGTTTTAGAACCTTTGTTCTGATTTTGTTGAGCTGGAATATGATCACTGTTTCAATGTGCAAAGTGTAGTCAGCCACCCACTTTAATTGCAAAAACCTGATGTACTTCACAGCTGTCACACAGGATGAGTTCTAGTCTGCTCCTTCAACAGACTGAGAGCCCTTGTGTACTGAGCAATCACATTTCAAATCATCCACCAGGGATCCTTCTGTGGCTAAAGTGAAACACAGCAGATTGCTTCTGCATGGGTACCAGATATACGATATGATTCAGGTACATTAAAGCAAACCTTTGAGAAGAAAAGGATGGGTGACTGAATGGGCTTATACAGGAACAACTTTGCATTAGGGATAGCACTCCAGAATCTATTACCATATGCCAGCTTTCCCGTGAGATGTGCAGGCTAACAGGATTATTTCATTGCATTTGAAATAAGAACAAGCAGACAGGAGTCTACCAAGAGGGAGAGGACATTCAGACATGGACAGAGGAAAAGTTCTTTTAAGCAAAGGGCTACCTGAATATATCAGTCTGAGATGGCAGAGATTTAAAGTGAAAGTAATTAGGAAAAAAAAAAACCCCAGGAAGACAGAAATGGTCAGGTTTTACATTCCACAAAATATACAGACAGCTGGCTCCAATAAACACAGATGCACATATGAACTGTTGAACAGTTTAAACAGGTTTGCTTCTCTAAACTGCTCCACCATGAAAGCAACATTTACAATGCTGGGGCAACAATGTTGGCTAAATTAAATGAGGATGACCAATCGTAAAAATAGCAAAATTGATCTGCTAAAAATCTCCTGCTTCATGCTAATTCCCTCCTATTTAAGATGTTTTGGTAGGTGCAATAAATCATTGTATGCATGTGAAATGTATTCCAAAAAATACCTCTGTTGGGCTCTGACAGCATGGTAAATATCAGGAAAGGTGACCAGAGTCTGTGAAAAGTGGACTTGGTTCCAAAATGGTGCATGGTCCTTTCCTCTTTCACAGGAACAGGCAGGAATGCACACCACTGAAGTCTCTAGCCATGAAACAGATTTCTCCTCCAACCTAGCTATACTAAGAACGGAGCAGTATGCCATTTAAAAAAAAACACCTTTCTCATATCCCAAATCCCATATTGAATTCTCTCTGATGAAGTAGGACATACATTCCCTCAGAGTGGGTCAACCTGACAAAGGAGCCCATCAACGCATCTCACCACTCTCCGCTGACCTCCACACTGCTAAATTGTAGCTCTCCTCCCACAAAGCCAAGCTAGACCATAATGTTTGCTAGATAGCTGCCTATTCAGACTACTCAAATCATCTCCTGGACTTGAGGCTCAAGCAACTTCATAAGTGTCTTTACTAGTACTTATTGTGGGGTGGGTACCCACCGTTTTCTTCTCACAGATATTTCTGTGCCTACTGCCATATGGGCCTATCTGGGTCTTTTTGTACTACTAAACCCTGCACCAAGGCTGCAACCTCTTCCATTTGACAGACACTGGGGAGAATTCATAAAAACTGGTGCAGACAGTTTTCTTATGGCAACCAATCAGCTTCTGTCTTCCCTTAAACTTTCAAAATGAAATGGAGAAGCTGGTTGATTGCCATGCACAACTACTCCAGATTCTGTCTGCTCCAGTTTTTATTAATTGCCCCAGGGACCTCTTGGAATTAAGACCTTGAATAAGCCTCCTCCTCCTAGTCAAACCTGCTTTTAGCCGCTAGTATTTAACTTTGACTACACCACCATTTACCTTGTGGGAGTACTCTAATCTTTCATGTGTTACTATTGTAGCGATAACTCCTCGCAAGGAGCCGCTCATTGCCCGGTCCACATCTAGACAGTCTAGGGGTTGATTTCCAGCTGCACCCATTAGCACTAACCGCCCATAAATTGATATCCACTTCAGTATTATGATGCTAATTGAACAGTTTATTGAACATATTCTGTGGGAGAGAGGGTATAGGGGTTCTAGGTGTCTAGGGGTAACCATCACCCACTCCAGACTCACCGGATCTTGTAACAGTAGGAAGACGTATCCACAATCCAAGAAAGAAACACTGACCAGGCTCTGAATTCCACATAGATCCAGGGCACCTCAAGAGCCGGTACTGGTCCTGGTTCTTTTTCCTCTCTCTATCTCGCAGGCCTCCTTCATGTCGAAGGCCTCAGGGAAACATCTTCCCTGAGGCCTAGCCTGGGGGGCAGGCTGAACAGGACCCAGCCCTAATCCATGGCTGGTCCAGGCGAGAGAGGGTGCACATGGCCACATTCAACTAATATATGTAGCCTGTCCCAGCATGCACCACTGGCTGAAAGAAGCCCAGTGATTGGCTGCTGTATAGCACATACATTACAGTATCCACCATTAGCTGGCCCTCAATATGACAGAGTCACACTCCGCCCAGGGGGGTACAGGCAAGGCTAAACACCTGGGATTAACCATGTAACCGCCACTACAAATCCAGCCAGGCTGTCTACAGCCCTTGCTATCACTAAATGCATAGTAGTAACATCACAAAAAGTGATGGGCACTACACTATCATCACAACTACTTTTTTATGGCATACATGGTTCAACTTCCCTGGACACCCCGTTTTTGTTTTTCCACTTATTTTATTGCTGACCTTCACTTTTTTTTTCTCTGCACTTGGGTGTTGGCACATGGATACTGACCATATTTACTGTCAGCAGCCTTACACTCCAAGATGTTACTGTTTAGCATTTTGATTGTTTTACTACAAGGATTCAAACTCATTACTGCTGGGACTAAAACTGGGTGAGAAGCAGTTTTTGAAACTGTTAGTAATTTTATTCTTTTTGCATGTTATTAACCTTAGTAAGGTGTACTAAGTGTGCCCTGTACCCACACTAATTGGGACCAAAAAACCTGACCGCCGAGACCTAACATCGCTTACTTCACATGCTTTCAAGGTAACTGCATCTTCAAGGCTCAGGTGATAGAGGTCTGGGCAGATCCACAGGGGAATTATGACATGAAATTTGTGATTAACGGTAACTCACTATGCTGAATGTATATGCACCCCCTCCAATGAATACTAATATCCTAACTTCAGCAATGCTGAAGGCAGTAGAAATATCATAGTCTTAAGTGATATTAATGCAGCCCCAGATGTGTAACTGAATTGCATTACGTGGACTGGCATAACCAATATTGTTTTTACGGTTGGATTGCCAAGTTTGCCTTCACAAATGTATGGAGATAGAGCGCATTTACTTTCGTCACTCAGACTCGAACACATATTAATTTAATGATTTAGCATTGTGTACCTCATCCCCCCAACAGATTAAGGTAATATCGCATTTCCTCCATATCATGTGGTCCTGTGATTGCATTCACACTTTCTGGTCTGAGGTTATAGTTTTCATGGTATGCCAGCTGTCAGCACTCAGCATATGTAAGCCCTCAATAATGCGTACTTGGCTTACTGGAGGATTGACGCTTCATACACACTAAGAAACTTCTCAAAGTCCTACTCCTTTATGCTAAGAAATGTATCCTAATTTAGTGGAAATGGACCATACCTCCTACCCATGCCGAATGGCTTTCCTCAATTAACACTAACTTACACCTTTACAAACTAATGTATGAGATTAAAGGAAAATAACACAATTTGACAAGGTCTGCGGAACTTGGAAATCCTCACCCTACATACTTGCACCTTCTACACGGTAGTAATTTGAACCTGTAAATGTCTGCTTTTACACACTTTTTTTCTGTTGATGCTCTGTGATATAACCCCTTCTGTTAACTGTTATCATGTGAAGTCCGACTATTAGTAACATTGTGGGCAATACACCAAAAAAGGCTTGGAATGTTTAGTTTTTATTCTAAATATTATTTTTATCTTTATTAAAAGAGAACTATGGGGTAACCTTTTTATCCCATAGTTCTCTTTAGGGTCAGGGGAGGACATATACTAACATCCTCCTGTGACCCAATGCTCAGTATATAGCAGGCTATTGTCCGCTATATACTGAGAGTGCTGCAGCCGGGACAGACCCTGACAATACTGTCAAAAGCCATCCAGCTGGCTGATTGCCTCTAGATAGGAGCCTGATGTCAGAGCCAGCTGTGCCCTCCCCCTCCCCTCTCCGTTCCCCCAGTCAGAGCTGGAGGATCGGAGAGGGGAGGGGGGGGGATCCCTTCAGGGAGCAGTGACTGACAGTCACCACTCTCTACAGGGAGATAATTGGGAAGTGAGCGAGCGACAGTATGTGTTCGCTCAATTCCCGATCAATAGAGCCGACGTGTGACAGCTTCAATGGAAATCACTCACCTCATAGTTCTCCTTTAAGTTTTCCTCATAGGAAACTTTATAAAAAATTACCTTTAAAAACAATATTGTTGGTAAAAAGTAGAGCAACAGAACAAAAAAAGGGATGCACTGAAAAGAACTGCAGCACTGATTAATCTAGCAGCAGAGAAAGAAATCCACTCTTGTTGAGGAAGAATTATAAGTGCTGTTGAGAACACTCAGTTATAGTCTTACCCTTTGCAAGCCTAGTAATTATGGCCTAGCAGACATGGATGCTCAGATTACAAGCCTGTGTTCTACTGTTAGCTGTCAAGAGCAGGAATAAAACAACTTGAGAATATTAAGTATAAAATTAACAATGGAAATGTGTTCATTTATAATAATGTGCATTAAAAAGGCTACATGCGGACTGACATGTGCAACATGATGAACTGCTCCAATCTGCTGCCTAGTGACAACTTGCTAACATATTTGCTAGTCATTTAAAACATGGGGCTGCTATGTGATGCATTCAGTTAGATAAATGTAGAATTACTGTGTGCTTTGCCTGAAGGGAAAGTTTAAGGATATCAGATGGGGACAACGTTTTAAAGAGGGATCAGGCCTGTGAGGGAAACTGGAGATGAACTGTGACAACCAAACAAGCTCACAGCCATTATTAGTACAGATGACATTTTTCTCCTGTTCTTTATAATAATGCTTTGTCTCTGCACATTCAAAAAAATTACAGAAGACATAAAATAAATTTGCACCACTAGCTTTACTCTACAATTTACTGATATGATGTTCGGTTTTAAAGTGAAAGCTAAACACACAAAGAAAAGAAAATGCATCAGGCCAGGTCAAAGCAGGTGTAGAAAACCATGCTGACAGTTAAAAAACACTAAACAAAAAAGAAAACAAAAAGAAAACAAAAAACCAGAGCATCTGAACAATAAGCGCATAATAACTTTGTTTCTACATATATACAATTATATGTTTAAATGGGGGCAGCCATGTTGGCTCATTACATATGCAGACTTTACTGCTATGTAATAGGATTGATTAAATGCCCTTTCCAACAATGTACCATAATTCTATGGGTCCGTCTACTCACTGAAGTCAACTCACTCCTTTTAAACGTTAACAAATCACTATACAGGCTCTGCTTCCTTCTCTGCAGTGATAAAACAATGAGGTGTGCTTTACTGCTCATTCAACAATGGATCATAAGGGTCAGTTTATTCACTGAAATGTATTAACTCCTCTTGAGGCTGGAAATCACTTTGTTTACTACAACGACAACAATATGGAAGCACAAGCTTGACAAATATGAAAGTCATGTAAAAATTACAGTGAACACTTTCACTGAAAGCACACCTGAAGTTCCTGTTAACCCTATCTGCTATAATAAAAGTAAAGTAAGCAACAGCATTTCTCATACCACATGGCACTGCAGTGGTACAATTAAGCTGCCTATTCACTTATAACAGGGTTCAAAGCAGGCCATGACACTACCAAGCAGTGCTACCAGGACACTAATTTGGCAAAGGACTCCTGACAGGGTTTTAAGCAGAAGCATTCAACGGAAACTCCATTTCCCTCAATGCCTTCTAAATTTGTTATTCCCATTTTGGGTCCGCTTTTGTAAAGGTTATTCTAGACTAAGCAATTTCCTGATAAAAATATAGTAATATATTACTATATAGTAATATATTATGATTAACCAGAAAGAAAGAGAAGAATGGGAACAAAGTCTCCTACCTGAAGCCACAGTTTGTTGTTTACTGCATCTCTGCCTGTGGCAATACACTGAAATGTAGCATTTTGACCAGCATTCACCTCAACATCTCCCAGTCTCAAGAAGTGAGGGGATTTATCTGCAAAGAAAAAAGAAACAAAATGTTATTGGACGTTTTACAAAGAGCACTTCATTCATGCTCAATTGAGAGTTTTAACTACAGTATTGTTTGGTGGGGGAAAAAATTAGACAACCGAGCTATAGTGGTCTTTAATGCTGCAATGCAAGCTCAGGTGTCTATAGATTTATCACCACAAGTCCATTGTTCATAAAGGTTTAGTATTCACTCCCTAAACTTGAGTGCGTTTCTCTTGTCACACAAAGTTTTCAAAAGTAAAGAGTTCACAATTCAGCATGGTACCAAAGTCAAAATCTACAGTGCACTCAATTGGCAGTCCCCAGGCAATACACAGTCTTCTTGCAAACACAGTAAACAAAAATGCAGGCCCCGGTTCAGAAGCTTTAATGGTAGCATCACGCAGACTCATATTTTAGCTCTCCATTTGCTATGCTGAATGCAGTCTTGCACAATAACAAAATCAGCTGGTTATTTTTCTATGGATGGGATAATGTATTAGAGGCTCACAGAAATCTATTCAGTTTGCTGGCACTTGCGCAGTACTGTGACCAGCTGACTCAGGCAATGTGAAGTAAACAGAGTAAGTGGGCAGTGGGATCTGCCGGCTACTGATCTAAAATCTGCATTTTTTTTTTTTAAATGTAGTTTATAACTTCAGGTTTGTATGTTTTTAGGATGCAAACTTTCACAAATTGTACACTAAGGGTATAAAAAGTACTACAACCTGTAGACATTAATTTCAGCTCACATGGTATACATAGTACGTACTACTAATGCCGCAACTCTTAGCACTCACGCACATGCTTCTGCCCACCTACTACCAGTTTGATAGCCGTGACCTGTGTTTACAGGAGTCACTAGTAGACACTATATGAAAAATGTAACCATTGTGTTACATTGTAATGGTTGTACCCATTACAAGCAGAATCTATAAGAGCTCTTGCAAGCGGCTGCATGAGGGCTATGGAACGCACATTTGTTTGTACAACCATGTGCAGTCAGCCTGTACAAATCCATGACAGGCTGGCTGAAGACACCATTGTACGGGGATGTACACAAATCCCACTGGTTACATGTGTACCAGGACTTATACACTTAAGTTTTGAGTTCGGGACCGCAAGTAAGTCCGGGTATGAGTGTAAACCATTGGGTTTGCGTATATGCCCATGAAGCTTCCCATACATTTTTTTCACTGTTCAAAAGCAAACTTTAAGATTGTTTTCTTTTGTAGCAAAACATACAATAAAAAAAAAATACTTTAAGAACTTCAGACAGTAGGAAAAAACATTTGCAGTAGGGCTACCCCAGCAGTGCAATGGTTAAGTGCTTGTTTTTGGGCCTGTTGACTCACGGGTTCCTAGGCTGCTGGGCCCACTATCAAAATACAATGGAAACAGCAAGGGATTCCTCCATCCATGCTGCATAGCCCCGTGTAATACATTTATTTTTTGTTGAGCCCGGAAGGCTGAATTAAAAAAAATAGTACAGTGTATGGTCAGCTTAAGTCAAAAATACATATGAACTGATTACCAGTAGAACTACATTTGCAGGACTATTGTAGGAACATTGGTTTCTAACAGTCATTGGACCATGGACTTCCCCTGCAAATTGCTGATCACTTTGTCAGCAACATAAAATGGTCCAACTATGTTCGCATGCAAGATTCACGCAACCAGTCTTGATACATTTTCCAACTGACGACGACAACTATAAAATATGTGATTCTCAGGTAAAAGATGTGTAAATCTTGGGTGAAATCATTTATAAATAGACCCAAAAAGCTTAGTACTGCAGCTTGTGCCTTTATGCCCATTATGAATTACATATAATTGAATTATCTTCATTTTACTATTGTGCAGTTCTGATATTCACACTATAACAAATGTTTTACGTTATAGTTATTCGAACCTTTTCCAGTTTCCTTTCAAGTTTTCCTTGTACTTGTCAAAATGCCCCGATGTTTGCGCTATGTTTTTGTTTTTTTTCCACTTACCTTCGGCGCGGGAGAGCAGAGGCGAGTCAGAGCTGGTCCGGTGGGAGGAGCTCCAAGTGGGGTCCTAATTTAGCTGGCCGGCGACTGCCTGAGGGCAAACATCGCCCTGTTTTTTCCGCCCTCACCCTGCAGCACCATAAGGCGGACACCTTACTTGCCTTGCGGTAGCGCCGGGCCTGTGTTTTAAACAATTCCCCACCCTCCTTGTCCCACATGATTGTTCCAGAACATTTTAGGTGAGCTCATTCCCTCCCATCCATATAAAATGCTATGCTATCTCCAGGAAGATGGCTCATAACGAATATTACTGTCAACAAAAAAACAGCCCGAAATATCTTCTCATTGGAACAAGATGCATGTATACATGCCCTGACGAAGCATCATTATGCCAATTTAGTTGAATTACATAGCTTAGCACAAATAGGCTATAACCTATAATACCTATATATGACTTTCCAGCTCCAGCTAAATTTTAATGTAAAACAAAAAGCTGTTTAGTTTCCATAGTTTGATGCACATTTTTAGGTTTAACCAACACATTTTGCAAATGAAATCTTCCCTGCATGGCAGTGTTTGTCTTTGATTGTCTTTGGTTTGTACTGCAGATGTGACAGTTTTTTTCCTTTCTCTCGTAATATATGATTCAAGCGATGAGTGTTTAAAGGCTGGTTGACTTTTAGAAAAGAAAGTAATTAAACAGATTTCATTAGTTTACAGTTTCGTCCTTGTAAGTGTTAGAGATCGATACAATTATCATTAACAGAGTGAATGTAAGCATGATCCACATTTACAAGCACTTGGATACTGGGGCATACCACTAATTTCACTAAAGCATACAAAGGTTGTCACAAATTAACTTAAGTAGTAAAATGTATCACCAGCACACCAAAGTAAAATCTGGTCATTTTATTGATGTACATCTTGTCACAAAGCAACGTTTCGGGGCCACTCAGGGTCCCTTCATCAGGCATGACGAGTCCGAGTGGCCCTAAAATGTTGTTTTGTGACAAGATGCGTGTCTTGTCACAAAGCAACGTTTCGGTGCCACTGAGGGTCCCTTCATCAGGCATGACGAGTCCCTTAGTGGCCCTAAAATGTTGCTTTGTGACGAGATGTGTGTACATCAATAAAATGACCACTCGTTGAAGATTTTACTTTGGTGTGCTGGTGATATATTTTACTATTTGGATTTGAAGTGGCACCATCCACTATCACTGCAGCATCCACCTTAAAAGGGACATACCAGTAATGGTGTGTTGGGGACCTCTTTGAAATTACCTTCTTTGACGTTCCCAGCGATCAATCCACATGGGGTAGTGGTGAGAAAGCTGCAGAACATCAACCAAGGGAGTGAGCTTAGATCAAGAGGACATACTGCCTGAGAGGGCTACACAGTTGCTAGTGAAGAACCTTGTTTGAAGCTTGAGAGAAGCATGCACAACATATCAAGAGCACAATTAAAGTTGGGAATCATGTGGGGTGCATAGTTGCAGATGAAAGATCTTTGGATTGGAAAACTATATGTGGGATCTGTGGGGTACACAGCTGTTGGTGACCTTGAGAAGCTCACAGTTGGGAGGGATGTAAATTGGGGTGAAAGTACTAGTGCAGAGCAAAAGAGCTTGAGATCCTTACCATTTAGAAATGGGAGAACTTTACTTCGGTTTTAAATGTCCATTTTAAAGCTAAAAACTATAACACTTCATTCACAGAATTAGCAGTGGTATTTTTAGTTTTGGGATGAATTTCACAACTTTAAGTGCCAGTGGAAACAAGGGTTTCAGAAGGGTAAGTCGTAGTGAGAAAATATTGAGAACCCCTTTCCTACTTAATGTATAGCTTTCCACAAAACTGTATAAATACACAAGTCATAGTGAGAAAGGACTGAAGGAATAAAAAAAAGCCCTTAACTGTAATCAGTTCATACATTTGGATGTGCATTTAGCTGTTTGGGACATGGAGGAATGATTTAGCGGCATTGCTCACCATCCTGAAATGAGGAATGATCCTCTTATTTGTGGGTAAGGTGATGGAATGAGATGTGTAAATACCTTCTGTTTTAGGAAAGCTTTACTGTGCTTTTCGCAACTCTAAAATTTTATTTCGCTCTAACAGGTTAAATATAAAGGAAAAAACAAGAGGCAGCAGGCTGATTTGTCTTGGTATTTCTTTTATGGTATTAGCCAACAGCTTGTCAGACACCAGCACTCTTGACAAGAGCATTAAAGTGTATTTCTACTTTTGCAGTCAAAGTGAAAAACCCCATTATAGGTTTGTTATGTGTTCCTATTCACACCGGCTGTCCCCATAGAAAGACTAGGGACAGGCTGAGCTCCCTTTTTGAACATACAATGCTTCTAGATCTTTATCCCTTTGTTAAGGCAAACATTGTTTAAATCGAATCTGCCCACACAGTACAGACAGGGTTATTACATTAATCTTCCCACCCTCTTGCATTCCAGAGGGCAATTTGATACAGAGAACAACTTTTTTTTCAAGATTGAGCATGTTTTGTGCAAGCAGCAATTTTTTTGAAGTGAATGAGAAACATGTAACAAAATATAAAGTAGGTGTTATCCCAATTCAGCTGCAAAAATGGAAACCCACTTTAAGCTCTGCTCTTGGTTGGCTGTAACATCATGTGTACACAGACATAATTTTCAATTCATATCAAGCAACAATCGCCTAATGTCTACAGATGCATTTTATACACTGTTAGCGAAAAATGGACACTGTCAAATTTTTAAGCGCACAAATGTCATAAAGGTAAAGAGGATTACAAATATGTGGCATTAAGGGCTTAAAGTAGAGCTGAAGCTGTTTTGGATCAATTAGGGAGGGGTATAACCCGTCAGCTTTTTTGCCATCTATATCCTATTGGGGAGATTTCCCATCATTTTCTTCTGAGGATATCCCTGGTATTCAACAGGGTCCCCAGAAGTAGTTTCCCATTGGAAGATTTCCCATCTATTTCTATTCTGACAACCTAAAATTTGGGATTTTCTTCCACTTTCAGTCACAATCGTCACCAGGACAAACAGTGATTCTCCCCAACGGAGACAAAGCAAAAAAATATGACAGGCGTTCTAATCCCCCTCCACTCTGGCCAAGTCATAAACAAAGTTTTGGCTTCAGTTGTAATTTAAGCAAACATAACTACACTATAAAAATAAAGCCAAAACTGGGGGTTACGTGGCCCCACAAAAAGTTACATTGAAATATTATATTGTGATTGGTTTAAGGGTGTGGCAAGAGATAGTCGGACGCTGAATATACTGTACATTTTATTGCAAGCAAGCATGTCTCCTGTTTTTAAATCCTTCCCAAAAACATCACAATGGAACACCACCTTTCACTTGTAGCTTTAAAAACCATGATGCCTCATCTTTCCAATTTTACAGACAGAAGTAAGATCTATCAAAAATTGATAGAAGCAAACTAAAACCATTAAATAGGAGCTGGATTCAAATGACAGAAGTATAGCAGCCCTTGGGTCATATTAAAAGGAGAGTGCATGTTGCATCTTCATTAAGGTGTCCAACGGCAGAGCCACAAATGAAACTAACCAATTAAGACAGAGCACAAATAAAAACTTTTATTCTTTCAATTAAGGATTAAATCCCATTTACTACAGTCTTTTTTTCACAGTTCAGATTAGACAGTAATTAATGTAGCAAGCACATAATTTTCCGCATGGAGTGACAAACAAAAGAGATTTAACCATTGTTGATTTTGAGGCATTGTCTTCGGAGAAGTGGCACAGTAAATAATAGACCAGATGCACAAGAGCCACTGGCTTTAGGAGGGGATAACTATTTGCCAGGGCATACATGCTCCACAAGAAAATTCAGAAGAGAAAACATTTAATTAATCCTTACCACAGGGGTAGCTTAAAACTTGAATGTCATCTATGGCAATGTATCCGCCCCTTCCACCAGAGGCTTCAGCTTCAAAGATAACCTGTCAAAACAAAATGAATAGAAGCATCATTAAAAACACTTCAGTGAACCACTATCTGCATGAATTAGAAGATACCCAGTATAAAATAAAAGGATTGCATATAAATACTTATACCATACAACTTACATGCAAACAGAATACTTTTTTCACTACAATTGGTCTCGTCCCAGATTTTTTCTGTTAATGTTTTTGAGGAAGAGCAGCTGAATTGGACCAGACATTTAATCAAGCAATGGAAATTGGTAAATAAGAGAAGCCTATAACAAGCATCATCCTGTCCACAAACAGATGCAAACCACTAATGCACTCCATGATCATGTCCACTGGTCAGGGATTTTGGTGCAGCAGGCTACACTTAAAACTTTGTTCCACATGTAACAATCACTCTAATGAAAGTAGTATTAATTTTCCACTGTAGTGGAGCAATCAAAATCTCTTATTAGACAGCCATACATATGGATGATTGTGTCAAGTGAAATAACACCAACTTTCACCCTTAGTCTTTACAGAGGCATAATAGAAGTCTTAGATTGCAACTTAAACTAAAGGTTATTTTTTAGTGGACAGTGATACGAACAACTGTCAGGATTTTTATTTCTGTCTCTATTCCCGATTTACCCTCCTGATTTGTCTTGGTGGCCATCATCAATGGGAAAGCTTCCAAAAGTAGAACCTAGCTTTGGAAATCCTACTGATCACCAGGGCTTCTCCTCCTTTGGAGAGATTTTACATCACATTCTGTTGTGGCTATTGGACAAAAATCTCCCGAATGGGACATAGCATGAAAAAAGAAAGAAAAAAAAGAAGCCGACAGGGGTTATAACCCTCCGTTACTCAAAATACTAAAAGCTTTGGCCTCAGCTTTACTTTAACTAGTACAAGAACAAGAATGTGTTCAATTTGTGAGACACCTGACCAAACACTATCATGCCTTATTAGAACCCGTGTTAATGGCTACAGAGTTCTGCGGTAACACCACTTTACTCAGTGTACGAGCTAAAGCTGTACCACTCCTCAAAAATGGATCATTCCCTCAGAAACATTAACATACACAAATATAAATATAAAGATTATGCCAGCCAAAGCAGCTAAACATCACAAAGTTATCTCCTCTACTAACATGTTATTACCAAAATTGGACTATCGGCGAAGGAAACCGGTCAGATTTCTTCTACTCAGATTTAGGATTTCAGTGCTGTCTGATTGGTGATGCCCACAGCAGTTAGTATGGTGCAGGAATCTACCCTCCTGTGTTGCTATGACTTATCATTAGATGGGTAAACCGTAATGCTGGTAACATTTGAGTCTTTCATAAGTTAAAAGAGATTGCCATCTTAAAAAATTGCAGGAAAAAAAAATGCATTTATGCAGCTATAAAATTATATATATATATATATATATTATATATAATAATAATAATAATAAAAAGGAGCAGTGATGTAACTTTTCCTCCCCTAAATGATTTATTAACTTGCACTGTGTTTCTGAACATGCTAGAAAATTTCAAAAAGTCAGTTCCCTAGCACAAACTCCTCCCTCCTGCCATAGCCCTCTCCTCTTCTGTAACTGTCTAGTTACTGTTTGAGCTGGCCCGGTATTTCCATTCTTCCCTTCACGTTCCTACATAACTTTTTATGTAGCAGCTGGGGAAGAACTGAAGGAGAGCACTATACAGTACTTGAGTTGCAACTTGCTGACATCACATCCAAGATGGCTGTGTCCAGTGGCAGTCTCAAGACTTTTGAATGTGTACACAAGGGAGGCTTTTACAGGTAAATAGCATACCTAACATACGTTCAATGCAGATATAATCGTATGAGAAGATGGTTTTTGATATGAATAATCTGGCGACAGGGGAAAAAAATAATATATAAGCTGAATTGTATTGGTAGCCCCACTCCATTCGTTAATTTTTTAGCGGCCTGGGTTCTTTAATGTACTGTGACTGGAACAATTACCTTATCCGAAACACACTCAAATTTGGTTAAAATTTAACAAAAAAACTCACTCTTGTGGTTTTACCCTTAAAATGATATTCCCCATATATCCACTGCCTCATTCTGCAAAGATTTCTAGAACACAAAAAACAGTAGCAAGTATTTAACAGTGTAGGATTACGGATATATTGAACTTGACTTAAGACACACAGGGTCAGAAATAAACAAATGATTGACCTTGTGAATTATGACAGTATAATGTTATGCTGTAGTCAGCTCTGGACACTGAATGAGATTTTTGTTCAGCTGTTCTTCCCCCCACCCTTCAATCCCTCAAACCCTGAAGGAAGGATTTTCACAAGCACATCTGCTGAAAGAGCAGTCTGGGGAAGACTGGACTTATAAACATGCAGAATGCATAACTCATCAGTTGAAAAAGAATGTGAATGAACCCAAGCAAGCTCTCTACTAAATACTAAATGCAAAGCCAAATCTCTCCATGTATGAGTAAAAAAGGCAACCATTTTCATGCAATCTTCACATACACAAAGCTGGAACATGGTATTTTCATAAAACAAAATATGGGAAGTAAAGGAGGTGGCAAAACTAAGAATCTGGGGTTTCACATGCAATGTTTCTCATAAATGGAAGAAAAAAATAGAACAGTCTAACAAAAAATCCTAACTTCTTATAAAAACAGACCTTAAACATTATCAATGTTTAAGGTCTAAAGTTTTTCTTTATAACACAGAGGAACCCTTGAAATACATTACAAGTCATAATTAATAGATATAAAAGATCACCGTAATTAGAGTCAGGACTAGATAGAACAATAAATGAAAGAAAATGGAATGTGGCATATTTGACACAGGGAACCCCCAAATTTTATTTTCAGCGATAATAATAAAACCAACAACAATAATGTCCAGAAAAGAAAGCTAAAAGCCTTTCCTCAAATAGTGGTCACTGGAGATTTGCCTGTGTACATTAACTGGAAGTGAAGAATAACTTGCTAAAGTTGATATTGATTGTTCGTGTAGAAGCGCCCCTTTGCAATGGTGGTCAGTGGACAGAACTCCACTTACATTAGTTGTCATTGGGAAAAACGATCCTTACATAGGAGGTCACTGGTAAGAATGCCCTCTTTCAGAAAGCTAAAAAGCATACTGTCAAAGGTAACTTTAATTTATCAGAGTAGGAGAAATTGTTGATTGCTCAAGGAATCCCTAGCATGCGCTAAAGGAATTCTTTGGTACCACGGAACCCTGGTTGGGAGAAAGAGCAAAACTATGTATGATTGCGTCAGGTTGTAAAACAATAACAGGGCTTACTGGTTTTCCAATCTCCATTATAGGATCCATATTAATTAAAGCTAGCAAGCTATAAAAATTAATTAGTGAACTGCGATCAAAGAATGACAAACTATGATAGAATTAGAAAACCCACTTAAAGGGTTCATATGCAGCCTAAAAAATAACTAAAAAGGTCACCTGCTTATTGCGCCTATTGCAGAGCCGATCTTCAAGCAATGTTCTCACGTGGCAGCAAGTAGTTTCCACTAATTTATCTTGTAAAGTTCAGTCTGAAGGTGCCCATACACCTTACGACCATTGCAAGACTTTTGTCTTGCGATGGTCAGGTCCGTAAGCTTATTAAAAGCTCGTACGATCTGCCCATCTTGGACAGGCAAATCGTACTTGCGATCATCGAAAGCCCGCCCCGCTGAGGGGCGAGCTTCTGATGACCGCAATGAGGGGCAATCACTGCAAACGGGCAGTGTGCGTGTGCGCACAACGGCCCGTTCGGCAGTTGTCGAAGAAGCAGGCCACTAACCGGCCGAGAGTTTTCAAGCCTGCTTGTTCGACGGAAGACGTGCGACTGTACAGTAGAAACGGTCGCACGCCTTCCATACACGCCTTCCATACACTTTGGGATTTCCCGCGATTCTCATACAATAATCGTACAGTGTATGGACACCTTGAGACTCTGCCTTAAGGGAGAGGATTACTGATGATTTGTCTTTTTAACCAACCCATTGTATTTCAGGGATCCTTCTTTGCCATGTATTTAATGCTAGTTTGTAGAAGAACCTATATGAATAGAAAAAAAAACGTGTTACGTTTAAACGGGTTTAAAACGTATACAGGAATTTCTTGTAGATTCCAAAAAAATTAATATAGCCGTCTCCATAGCCAGAACTAATAACTAGACATATGTTATGACACAGAAATGAGTCTCCAAGGGGAGAAAGCACTATGTAAAATGAAAGTATCTTGCCAACTTCGGATACCCTAAAGAAAATGTATTTGAAATGTATTGCCACAAACTTCTTTAAATGACAATACAACTCCCTGCTAATGCCTTTTACTGGCCACAGAATTTTCCCTCCTGGCTTTGAAATCAAACCATTTCTCCAATGGACTGGCAAACTCATCCCTACATCTCCATCACTTATTTATCGATACCTTTAGAAGCCTTAAGAGAGAAATGGGGAAGTTATGGACCCGTGGAGATATTTCCAGGCTAAATATTTTGCCCAATCTCTTCTCCAACCCAGCTGTCCAGCTACAGACTTGAATCCAATAGAATTACTTATTTGAAAGGCACACCTACCTGCACATATTTTGTCTCAACTTTACCACTATGCTTTACAGCTGGATACACCACCTTTTCCTGACTATCTGGCAAAAAAAGGGGAGCAGGACTTTGCTAGAACTCTGTCAAACAAGAATGAAAGATATTTTGCCACCGTCACACCTCCCCCATTAGTCCTGCAGTGGAAGAGTGCCATTTCAAAGTTTTCTCTCACTCCTCTTGTATTGATCTCCACTGCCTCATCCTCAAAATGTTGGAGTGGGCTGCGGCCACATAACATGTGTGGTGGCTGTGTCCTATTATACAAACATATTGAAAACAACTTGCTTCTTTCATACATCTAATTATAGGTCAGATTATACCACTTGACTCTTGGGTTATACAATTCCATGGTTCTGCAATCCCACATATGTCATACAGAAAAGGTATTCTCCCTCACCTATGGAATACTGCTAAACCTAGCATTGCACAATTCTGAATACTCAAAAAAAATGTGGCCTTTCAACAAAAACTGTATTAAGAACCCATGCCACAAAACTGTCCAGACGACTCTAAAACCTGGTGCTGTTGGTCCCAATTCAAAAAGTCTAATGACTATTTCAAGCGTGTTTTGCCACACAGATCTGCTGTGTTATTTCTTACTGTCTAATATATGATCATATCCCTCTGGTCATAATGATAGGTTTTTAACCTTTGAAATCAAATTAATTTTGCCCCATGTTGTTCTTGGACACCATTGTATGCAGACCATACCTCCCTCCCCTTTCTCTCTACCCCTTTTATTCTTTTTGCTTACCTCCTATATATTGTCTTTTTTATTTCCCCCCCGCCCCCCCCCCCTCCTTTATCCATCCCTTTATGCATTGTATCACTTACATTTTTGATGTACACCTAACTCTGCACTTGCCTGCTGTGACAAGCCAGACTGTTTACATTTACACCATTTTTACTCAAATATTTACCAAATAAAAAATACTACAATTGAGCCAACACCCCCCCTATATTTTACCTTTAAAGCAAAATTATAGAGATGATTGAAGGCCATACACATGCACTTTATTTGCAGAGACAGATAATTTCAGACCAATGATGGGACAAGTATAGGCTGCATTAGCATATGCATTGTATTTGTTTCAGGCTTGCAAACAAATAATGATTCCTAACAGTACCTTGTTATTCAGGATTTGAAAGCACTTAGAAAGTAACCTTTGTTTCTCTTGTGCTCTTTTCACAGAACAATCTGGTCATCGTTCTCCCCTTTCTTTCTTCCATTCACGTTTAACTGCTTCAAGCAGACATCCTACAAATTCTGTCACACATTTCTTCAGCAGACACAGATGGACTGGGAAGACTGCTCAATGAAACGCTTCCAGCAAACTGAGCAATATGTAAACTTTGCTGCCATCAGACACCTCGTGAAGATGCTTCCCTCAGAGAGCAGCATTCGCTCATGAAACGTGAGAAGGAGAGGGTCACTCACCCCCACATCAAACCCATCAGCACTCGAAAGACAAGAAACCAACCACAGCTCAGGAAAGCGAAAATGCACCTTTTGTGCTGAACTGCATAATTTAAAAAGCACCATCTCTTCAGAAAGATAAAAAAAAACATATTTGAAACAGTCAATGTTTAACTTTTTTGTAATTATGAATGACCACATCATGCATGCATGGCTACAACTGTAAGTACTTAGATGATAAAAACTGGAAACTCGCCTTCTATATATGGATCAGTTAAAGGCTATTAAGGGTAGGTGCATAAAAAATTAAAAGATAAACTAAGTTACAACACCCTCCCCAAGGCACCTAAGCTCCTGTAAAGGCCATACCCTGCCATCCATTCCATCTGGTGTAACAATCCAGACACTTAAAAATCTCACTGCATAGCCCTACAGGCTGTGTAGCGCCATAATAACAGTTAGCAGTCATTGGTCAGAATGGTCATGTGACTGCACTGTTGTACTTGTACAAGAAAGAAGACTCGGAAGATAAAAGACTCGGTAGATAGTCTCAATGGTCATCTGAGTCTCTCTTCCGGGACAGCTGAGACTCTGGAGGCCGGGTAGCATCATATTGTTCGCAACAGTTAGTGGACATTGGTCAGCGCAGTCGAGTGACTGTGCTGTTCAGCCTTACTACTTGCACAATAAAGAATGCTCAGAAAATATTCCCATTGGTCAGCATGGTCACTTGACCGCACTGAGCAATGGCCACTAGCTGTTGCAAGCATTATGATGCTACACAGCCTCGGGGGCTGCCTAGTGAAGTTTTCAAGTGTCCAGAACATACCAGATGGCCTAACAGGAGATCGTATTCACAGCATCTAAGTGCAGTGGGGAGGGTGTTGCAAGTTAGTTTACCTTTTCATTTCTTATAAAAAAAGATGAACTTACCCTTTGACGTATAAATCAAGTTTTGTTGTGAAAAATTAGATTGTTGTACTCTCCGTAAAATCGTTTTCTCAAGTTCATTAAGGGATATGAACTTCATTAAGAGTTGAGTTATACTGCAACCTACAATATGAGTCTTGACACTTGCACAAAAGAAATGCTTATAATGACTCAGTTTTCTAACAAAGCAATGCCAAGAGCAAGATCATAAATGCAAAGGAGTAGAACCTGTGTCCCTTAGTAAACTTAAATAAAATGATTTTACAGCAACTACAAAAATCCTGTTTTCTTTTTAATTCACTGACCAGCACAGGAATCATCGGCATTTGGTACTTCCAAGCAGTCCACCCCGGGCATCATAGAAAACAAAACACCAACCAGATCAACTAAAAAAACAATTTGGTGAAGGCTAACTTCTCAAAGAGCCACCGAAAGGACCCTACACCCAAAGTTGGTATCAGAAGAGACTTGAAAATGGATATGGCTTGACATACACAGGATACTTGTATCCCAGGCATGCATCCTAAGGGCTAAGGACCATCATTGTAGCCTGTACTCAACTCTACACTAAACCTCAAGAGAAGTGTGGGTTATAAATAATTCAAAATTTTTCTGTCCTTGTAAGCAAACTGAAGTATTTGCCATGGGTACGTCACACAAATCTTTTCACAAAACAAAATGTGTAGATTAATATTAAAATGTAAAGAATCCCTGAGATACAAAAACTTCATATAGTTAATATATATCTCACACACAAATAGCAACCTAATTTAAAAAGGATTTACTAAGCTGAACTATATATTTGCGTTAGGATCTAGTATACTAGATTAATCATGTTAATAACCTTAATGTCTTTTTCTTTCCTCTTTACATTAATAATTGTAAAATCACATTTAAATGAATTGCTGCAGGCATATTTATAAACAAAACAGCCCAGGCTTGCTTCATGTAATTCCTAAATGACCCCTGGACAATTATTTTACAGGAACAACAAAATCAAATTTACAAACTTTAATTATTTCTTCAACACAAACGTAATGCTGCTAGCCCTCAATTTACACATTGCAAAAGTAAAGCAAAGCATATTAACAGCTCTAAAATTACTGCAACAAGCTCAAAACCACATGCACTTGAAAGTACAGAAATACACAAAGGAATCCTATAGATATTACTTATAACAATGTTCCTAGCAAGTTGACTCATACTGCAGTACCATTATGTTTTGATTATGTGATGTTCATACGTTGTCCCCAAGCACATTTAATTTATTTGGAAACTATCAAACTCTTGGTGACCAGCGTAATAGGTCAGTTTTTTGACTATATAACCCATTACATTGTCTACCAACAAAAGAGAACATGTACTGCTACAGTGAATAGTGTAGTAAGAGAACTGCCATACAACAAGCTCTGTTGTATAACCTCAATTCTGTGCCGTTACCCAAAACATCTATAAAGCTAAAAATAAGGATGACCAACTGTTTCCAGTGACCTGTTTTTTGTTTTTTTTTTTACCTAAAATTTCAGAATTGTACAATCTGATCATTTGCATGGCTCCGCCCACTTTTTTTACTGTGTTCTCAGAATTTAGCAAATGACAAAAGTAAATCCCCCCCCCCCAAATACTTACAAAACATAGTACAGAAATGCCTGATGCACACATTTAGACCTGTAGGCAGAATTAAGTTCATCTTGAGCATATGAGATAATGGTAGCAAGACATTACTAGACATCATGGAACAGGCAATGATTATCCACATCTGACGTCTTCATACATCTACCTTTAGGGAACAGGTTCAAATTACCTTTTGCAATGTTGGGAGTCATGCAAAATCCCACAAATAGTGTTCAGAAAACCTTAGATTGTTTGCCATTGTCTACTGTGACAGGTAGCTCTGACTTTATGCATCCTCACAGATCCAAAAATACACAGAACGTACCCCTTGCTCCTAGATGTGCTAGGGCTGCTAAAGGAAAAAGAACATATCGAGAGGCGGAACCGTATTTAGTTAACAGGCTGCCCTGAACATTTGAATTACGATTCTAATCTTTGTGCCATGTGGGTATTCTAGTCATGATTGCTAGAATGTACTATGGAAGGCAGCTTGCAGTCTGTCCTAATTACGGGCTCTATTCTACAGACCACTACACACAAAAAATTAAAACCATAAATAAAATACAATTATTATCACGAATTACAACATATGTTCACTTTCTAAAATACAAGTGCAGACTTGAGCTACTGACAAAAGAAATTGCATTAACCAACCTCCCTGTGTTTCCAGAGGGCTTAACGTTTATGACTTCTGCTCCAAATCAAACAGCATTGCGCGACATATCCTATCCATGTTTCTATGAGTTGTAAAGCTTTACAAAGCTTTGTGAAGACCTTCTCTGACACTGTATTAGCTTGCAACTTTTACAAGAACAAAAAGGATAAACTTTACAAGCGGGGCATCATTATACAAGCAACAAAATAATTTTAGTTTATTTTTGTGCTTCAAAATGCAGGCACTTAACAATAGTGTATTTAGTGAATACTTTGTTTACACAGCTCACTGGGCACAAAAGGTGCCCGAAAACTATCTAGATGGCCTTGTCCAGTATTTGAGATTTTGGCAGCATCACACAACAACCTGACTTTAACAAGCTGCTTCTTTATATAGGACAAATTAAAGTGACGCTTTAAATCCTAAAAAATGCATTAAAATACACTAACAATACTGCACATTATTATTATACAGGATTTATATGGCAACAGTTTGCATAGCGCTTTACAAAATGGAGGGAGATAGTATAGTTACTATACAATTTCAGTACAGTAGGGTTAGGAGGGCCCTGCTTGTGAGAGCTTACAATCTAGTTATTTGTTCATCACTCAGCTGTAGATACTCAAATAATCTCTGAATTTGTGCAACACTGTCCTTCCTTCTAGAAGGTGGCTCATGATCCCTGTGTGTTGTAAAATAGCCACATGGTCCCTGTGTGTGTTATAAAGTAACCACCACTCCAAGCTGACCCCCGTGATGGACTGCAATGTCACGTTTAGTTTAATAATTTGTATCGAGATTGTAGTCCATCATGGGAGTGAGCTTGGAGTGGTGGCTACTTTAAAACAACACACAGGGACCATTGGGAACAAAAGTAGCCACCCTCCAGAAGGAAGGACAGTGTCCGCACCAATTCGGAGATGATCTGAGACTCTACAACTGAGTGAAACACAAATAAGCTAAAAAAAAATGTAATAGTGTACTTAAATGCATTTTTAAGATTATTTTCTAATGGCACCACAGTTGCGCGGTTTCCTGCCACAATGCCGCCCATGCAAATGAACACAATCACGGCTAAAAAAAAAAAGCCCCACGACGTGTGTTGCAAAAAGAAAAAAAGGGGGGTACTTTTTTCAGCGATTGCCACACAGATATAACCCCATTTAAATCAATGGGGGCCGCGCAGCAACCCGGGATCGCTCAGATCTGAAACTAGCCTTAAAGCCCATTTTCACCTTTGCAGAGCTATTTTTAAAACACACCCAGGAAGCTTTTACTGAGAAAATATACAGGCTCCTATTGCTGAACTACCTGAACTACCTTAGAAAATGCTGGTTGCTTGGCTGTTATGTTGATCCATTTATTTAATTGGTATTTAAATGTTTATTTCTAAGTGGCAATTAGAAACATAGGTTTCTGCTTTTCTGTTAACACTGAACTCCAGGCAAAAAGCTAAATATACATTTGAACTGCATATTTGGCAGTTGCTTTAGGCCACGTTAACACCAGTGAGTTTCATTGCGCATTTTGTTTCCGCCCTGAAACGCATGCAACATAAAATCCCATGTATTCCTATGGGGGCTGTTCACACAAAATCGCGTATCAAAATATGCCTGGTGTTTGAAACAGCCCATGGGCTTCTTTTGTGGCACTTAATAGCCCGTTTTGTTCCATAGACTTTAATGTAAACACGCCAATCAGCGCGTTTTTGCAGCAGAGACTGCTTTTCATTGGACAACTGAAAAACAAGCTGAAAACACGCCTTAAAATGCTATGCTTATGAAGAGAAAATGCCTGCAAAACACACTGAAATGTGTGAAACCGCTCTTAAAAAGGTTTGTAAAGCACGCTAAAAAGCTGTCGCCCTGGTGTGAATGTGGTCTTACTCAATAAGGGATTTTTGCTTCTGTCCTTCCAGATCTAAGATTTTAACAGCCCTACCAGACAGCATAGCCAGATTGAGGACTTTATTTTTCTCAACTGCAAGTTGCATGGCTTTAATAATGCGCAAACTGCACTATTCTATTAAATGTAATTTAGGAAAATCCCAACAGTAAAATAAATAAATCTATAGTACTGCATTCTATGTTTTCTTACAAGATCTTACATCCAATAGCTCACAAAGAGGAGAAATGACTGCACACCTCCCAGCACCTCAATGCCCTGTGCAGCTAATAATCCTGCTCAGCATCTTGGGGTACAGTATTATCACCATTTTAGATTATATTTAAATGGCAAGTAGACTTGTTCCAGGTCGGTGACTCACTAAGTGGTAAAGCAAGGATCAGCATGACAGGTCCATAACAATGTCAGAATAATGTAACTAATATGTTGCGCTTGGTGTTGCTACTCTACTAGGTTGAACACCATCATTTATGTGTGAGTGATTCAATAAATAAACATGAATACTAATTTGTTGGAGTATGTGATAGGTGATTCCTCAACCTATGTGTGCAGTCGCTCAGTGTATTTGTAGTTGCGGGTAACTGGAGATTAGTTCATCCACTGTGTGGACAAGTGACAAGTGTCGTGAGCCGTTAGGTGGAAAAACCAATTAGGTTTATTCGTCCACTGATGTGATGTGATATGAAATAGACGATTTATTGAATCACTCACACATAAATGATGGTGTTCAACCTAGTAGAGTAGCAACACCAAGTGCAACATATTAGTTACATTGTTTATGGTTTTTATCACAAATTGTTGCAGCTGGTGACTATTGATTCACTATTTCTCCTAGTGCAACTATTTGTTTATTTGAATATGTCAGAATAGCTGCTCCAATATTACTATTCTGACAGGCATACCTGCCAACAGTCCCAGATGATTCTGAAGGTTTATGTCTGTCAGCACTTTGTTGAACATAGGTTTTCTTGACCGCTGCATTCTATAACAACTGTAGCCTTACCCAAATAACGAGAAGGAAAGAAATTAAACTGGAAAAGTAAACAGTAAAAATGCTGACAAGGTACCAATCATCATCAAAACTGCAAAAAACTGTCCACATGACCTCACTGACCCCATAAGCCCACACCACTCAAATCAGGCCATATTTTAAACCTAAACATCTTTAATACGCTAGATCTGCACAGCCCTAAAAGTGCCATGCTCTTAATAGCCAAGGCTCCCATTTCCTACTGCTCAAGGAGTTGTTCCATAATCTGAAGCAGATGTGCCATTCTGCATTTTGTTAAAATGTCTCCTACTTTTTGTTTACAGTGTCTCAAATGCTCCAAATTGTGCAGAAATTTTACTGGGCCCAAAACCTGTTAAGACTTTTACAGAACTTTACCAGTTTGGAGTATGCAAGCAGTACACCAGTTTCACTACCACAACTCTTTACATTGGTATGGAAATCTTTCAGTACAGTTTGCTCTTTAGGATTTGCACTTATATAAAAGAATGCAGACCCCATAACACATGGTGTCATTTTCAATAACAAAAAGTAATGACAAATTTAGAATTGCATATTATTCAGCTGTCTAACAAGACACTGAAAAAAGCAAAAAAAAAAAAAAGGACGAACACTGAATTTAACATGGCAATGGATGGTAAAATAACCAAGCTCTGGGATATTCTACGGTGTAGATGCTGTAACAATACAGTCAGTGCTGTTCCACTGCAGCTGGCATGCCCCACTGAACAATATAGCTATTACAACTTGTTAAGCAATTCTTCATGATAAAGTGCCTTGAGTAAAACCAGTGTGCTGTAACTGAGCACCTCATTTCCAAGCTGTATCTATAGTTTCTATGGTAAGAAGCAGCCACGCTTGGTTTCAGTAGTAGTTATATACTGGAAATAAAACACTTTGTTCATCAGTTAGGTACCATGTTAAGACACTATCGACTCAAACGACGCTCATATTAAAAACTAAATATAACCGGCGAAAATATAAAGAACGGTCCATTGCAATTAGACTATGGTACTATTGAGGTGTGGCCCAAAACAACCCATTCTGCAACCTTCATTACAGTATGAAAGGAACAGCTGAAACACTTTATTCTAAGAGATATATGGACAAGACACTCGAACAGATGATATTCAGTTAATGTTATTCAAGTGTAGTGCTAGCTCTCTCAAAATAATGTAGTAATTTCAAACAAGTTGTATGTTGAGAATTGCAGAATTCGGTGCAAATATTCAGGCATGTCAGAAAAATAGAATTATCATAATGATGGCTATGCCGGCCATTCACCACACCAATATGCCTAAACAAAGGGACAGTATTGTAATCCTAATAAATCCACTTGTATTTTCAAATATGTTAAGTATAAGTTAACATTTATAATTGTTTAAACCATCAATGCCAGGGTTAAAGTGGACCTAGCCCTGCAAAGCTTTATCATTTTTTCATCCATTGCATCTACTCCTACTAATAGACCCCGTCCCCTGATGGCGCCATTAATCTAATACAGAAAGAATAAAACAGAGATCCTAGGTACTGTAACTTGTCTGAAAATGTATGTCTGCATTTAGTGAAAAAGCACCCAATGTTTCTTGAATTTTAGCTCGTTTTAGGCACAAAACAAATTGTTGAATTGCCAAGTTGTCCTACTTTCAGCAGCCAGGTGCAGAGAAGCAGTAGCATTTAAACAAACAGGCCGCCAAAAAGTTAAGTATATTCCCTCTTGTTTTACAGGCATTCTTTTACATATAAAAGTGACACTATGCTGAAGTCAATATTATTAAAAAAATATATATATGTATGCCACTATATGTTCTCAGTCTTCTGGGTTGAATGAGGATCAGTGACATTTAACTACTTTTCACTGAGCCCAGGCAGTTATGGATCTAGAGCTGCAGCTAACAATTATTTTCAAAGTCGATTAGTTAGACGATTATTAAGTTCGATTAATCGGATAAAAAAAGAAATACATACTACTAGTTTGTATTGAGATTGTAGTCCATCACAGGAGCAAGCTTAGAGCGGTGGAAGTAAAAGCACAGTACATTACACAGCACAATACCACCAGCTATAGAGGAATACAACAAATCCCAGCAATAGCACATTATAGCTGGCGGTATTCTGAATTGCACTGTATAATGACTATTGCTAGGTTTTGTAGTACTCTATAGCTAGTGGTATTCGGCATTGCACCACTGTATAATGTATTATTGCACTCCTATATAGCTGGTGGTATTTCGCATTGCGCTGTATAATGTGTTATTGCTGGGATTTGTAGTCCTCTATACAGCGCAATGCAGAATACCACCAGCTATATAGGAATACAACAAATCTCAGCAATACATTATACATACGGTATAATGTATTGCTGGGATTTGTAGTCCTCTATAGCTGATGATATACAGCACAATGTACCATCAGCTATAGAGGACTACAAATCCCAGCAATACATTATAGAGCACCATGTGTGGGAAAGTGCAGGCTTACCCGAGCAATCTTCCAGCAACTTGCTTCTGAGATCAGGCCTGTCTATCGGTGGCCGTCTTCCCCCCACACCTGCACCTCCTTACTTCTTCTCCCAGCGTCCCTGTGCCGATCGTGGATGTGGGCAGGCGGTGAGGCAGGGAGGAGGTGCGGCGTGTGGATGCGGGTGGGCGGGTCTGGCAGCGGTGAGCGTGAGGTGGGGAGGAGGTGCGGCGTGCAGCTTGTGTGGAGCTGTGAACAGGGCCAACTAATCAGAGGCCGATTAATCGATGATTGAAAAAGTTGACAACAGTTGTTGCAGCCCTAAATGGAT
>NW_017307084.1:626283-630753 GCF_000935625.1 Nanorana parkeri
ACCCCCCCCACCCCCCCTCCCAGGGGATATTTGGAGGACGCAGAGGGTTACTGTAAAGCTTGGTTTAAAGACAAAACTCTGGGCAGAATATAAATTAACATTTGCACTGGGGCCACCCCCGCACTGCATGGGTTAACTGCTCGTTTTTCCCTAGGGGATGATAAAGAAGATATACTCACCCAAGTCTCCATCCTGTGGCAGAGACCACTCACCTCTTATCCCCAATGCTCCAGCAGATGTAATGTCTCTCAGCGCCCTCACGTCTAATACACTGTATTAGACATGATGATTCAAGGGTCATTAGACTGCCAGAACTGGGGGATAGGAATCTACGGGAACCGGTCCATTATTTTACATTGATAAATAATATGTCTTTGACATGGTATTCAAACTATAAAACATGAAGAACTTAATGAAAGACTTGAGACTTTATGTAAAGTCCTAAATTATTGCACATTCTCTCAGCTGAAGACAAGCAAATCCTGGAATACACTCCAACATTGTACTTCTCAATCCAGTTATCAAACTCAAAGAAATATGCATTTCTGCCACTAGGGGCACTGCAGATGAAAGACTCCAGTTCAGTTTGCTTGTGGGCTCTATCTTGTACTTCCTACAGTTGGGCGATTGTTGGCATGATAGTGGATGATAGTTTGTCCTCTCAGGCCTTAATTGACAGGTAAGAGGGTACATTTTTAATAATGTTTACACATAGTCTGGTCAGTAAAAAATGTTTCCTCCTCTCAGTAAAATGGTGAGACCAACATCTAGAGTTTGGAAACATTTCCACAGTGCAACTTCTGCCGAGAGCAAACCTGCAATTTGCAAATATGCTCTTGTTCATTTTGTTGCTTTTGAGGGAAAGGGGGTGGGGTTACCTGTTCTCATGTATAGTTGAAATGTTATTAACACAAACCGTCTGTTATTCCATTTGCAATAAAACATTTAATTTTAAAAAGCAAGTTTAGTTTATTTACTGAATAAGCTGTACTTTTATTTCAAGCATAATTCTTTTATATATACACTGCATTTCACATTCATAGTCTAACAAAATGACTTTTCATTTGTAAAAATACTCCACACTGAATTTTTTTCAATTTTTCCGAAAATTTCTATCTTTACTGGAAAAAAAAAGTTGTTTTTTTTCCTCATGGCTTCAAAATTTCCGGAAATTTTACATCTCTAGTGCTGCCCCTCTCTTTCCTAGTCTGAGTGCATCTATATCAGGAATTACAAGAGACCGAGTCCAAATAATTCATTTATTTACATTACACACATTTAAAAATACCATTAAAAAAATAAATATATATATATATATATATATATATATATATATATATATATACACACACAGTCCCAGAAGTCTTATGTAATGCTGTTTACGCCTGTTGCATGCATGTAGCCGCTACAGTAGTAAATTTAGTTATAGCTGCATTTATGCCTGAACTACAAGTCAACACTACACTAATGCATGCATACATCCATCCTCTAAAATCACATTCCATATCCCATACACAGTGTGAGACTGTGGCACTTACTAAATAACATTTGCTAATGAATGTTTAATAGACCAAGTAGTAAATGATGTTAAAAGATGCACACATTTCCTTGTTCCTAAACATTTTATTGCCTCCTACCTCTGGCTTACTAGTTGTATAAACCTATTTTGTCCATCTTTAAAATTGCTGCATCTCAATTCTGCAAACATGTTAATAGCACTCTGCCAGTGATGGCACATTAATAACACTCGCAGTACTTAGCACCTCACAAAATAACAGCATGAGCAGGCTTGTAAACAGCTGATATGGCAAGGAGAAGAGAATGTAACAATTAAAATAAATGAGCAGCTTTTTTATTAGCATATATGTATATCGTCTAATAAAAGTGTGTTGATCACCGTTGCTATGCGGTTTACAAAGCTGTATATAGAAACCGTGAAATCCATATGAAGGACAGGTAGATGATATTTTCGTGTATACCAAGCAAGTATTTTCAGATTTCTGAGAACATACTGACACAGGAGGTGGGAGCAATGCTCTGCCTGCCACTGGCTGACATTTAAATATTCTCTCTAATATTTGACAGTTCTAGAGATAACTGATTTTCTTCACCCAGAAACACCCAAACTATTTTCTTAAGTAAATGAACAATAGAACTAATAATACCAACTGTCTGGTCAGTAGCAACCTACCACATTCTCCATTTACAGGTTATATACTGCATATTTTATTATATAAATATAATTGGTTGCCATTAGGCAAAACAGATTTTTGAGAGCCTAAACAACACCCAAAAAAAAGGTTATATAAATCATAAAATCTTATTATATTGCCAATTATCTTTTCAACCCTTTCCCTGCCACCGACGTATGGCATACGGCAGAACACAACTGTTTCCAGCTGGCCACGCCAGTGGCTTTCCCCCTTCTGCTATACCAGAAGGGTTCTCCTGACTCTCTCCTGTAAAATAAATAGCCGTCATCAGCGGTTGAGAAGCCACTGATGAGAGCTATTAACAAAAAAGTTAACAAAAAACCCTCTCCTCCCAGTCTGGAGCCGCTCCATGCTTCTCCTCAGAGGGGGGCGGAGGAGAGAGCCCCTTCTCAGGATGGCCGAGCAGCAGGAAAGAGGAGCTGCGGGGCAGAGACACGCAGTCATCCTGTCAGTTTCAGGATGACAGTGTCTCTGAGTGACCGAGCAGAGGATCAGTAAATATCTGTGAGATTTACTGATCCTATGTGTGCAGAACAAACATTGGTGTGATCAACTGATCACGCCAATGTTTGTAAACAACTGGTGACACATAGTACTGTGCTTTACATCATTTGCTTTTCATTCATGAGTTTCTCAATGGGAAGAAGCACTCGGTACATAGTAAATATTTTACTATAACCAGTTTCTGAATGAATGGAAAGCCTCTGTACTTTCCATTCATTCAGAAGTCCTTTCCATTTATTTAGAACAGAGGCTGCAGAAAAAGATTGAGGACTGTGTTTTTTCTATAAAAAAAAAAAAAAGATATTCCCCCGGGCCTGTGCTTTCAGAAAATATATAGTTTGGGGGATCTTTTACAGACGCTAGCAACGCAGCAATAGAAAATCAAAATAATGGAAAGAAAATTGCAAAAATTGTGTGGACATCCAAGGTTAAAAGCATTATGGAGGGCTAGGCAGCAAAAGGGTTAAAGCTTGGTCACAGCAGCACCAGTTGCAGGACTATATAGCAAGCAGGCACTCCTAATTGTGATATCCATGAAGTTATCTGAACTATTTTTTTGTAAGAAAGTTTGCAGGCACATCTCTAACATCCAGCTCATCTTACCCTTCCCTATCTTTAAAATTTTAACAAAAACTTGGGTATTTTGTTCACTGAAATTAATTTGAATGCAATTTTTACTGAAAATATGGATTTGACAAGCAGGAGCACAAATACACTTTCCGATTTTGACTTCTACAGGTATGAGCCTAACCCAACCTGCATTCACACCTAGGCATCATCATTTTTGCGGGTTTTCGCTTAGCATATTTTGGGCGATTTTTGCATATTTGTACGAGCGGTAGACGCGCACACACGAAGACGCGCATTTTAGATATATTGCGGTCAATGGTGAACAGAAATGTGCAAAGCGCCTGTGCCGTGCATTTTTAAGGCTTTTACACTGACGTCTATAGGGCCAAATATGCTGCAAAACGCCCCAGAGAAGCTTGGGAACTTTTTTCAGCGACAGGCATTGTGCAACTTGCGACAAAATGCTTAGGTGTGAATTGGGGACATTGAAAGCAATGGTAATATGTGTGATGAGCATCTAGTCTTTGTGTGCGACAAAACACCTAGGTGTGAATGGGTGGCTTATAGTATGATGGCAATAAACACTCTTATCACATGCACTTATCATCATGATGGTAATTTTGTTAAATTACTTGGTGCCTACTTCAAAAGTACCAAATTATCAGTACTTTGATAACAATTGAATTATTGGGTCAGTGTATAATACACATATTAACATGTTTGCAAATGTGTGACTTTAATTATTATGTTATATGTACCTATTGTATATCAACATAGCAAAATGTACATATAATAAAACTGCACGTGACCAGCTAGGGGTTATCTTCTTTGAGATTAAAAATAACAAAAGAACTGAGAGACTTTCTAAATAGGTTTCTGCTGTGACAAGAGGCAGGAGCAATTACTCTCTCTGCACATCAATCTAGGCAGCTTGGCAGTTTCCAAAGCTAACATGAGCAACCTGCATGAACTTTCCTTATGACATCAATCAGCAGGCAGCACACTGGATGTGACTTCACTACAGAGCAGACGAACTTAGAGGTGGAGTATTTCAAAGCAACTGTTAGCACTGATAGCAGATAGAAATTACAGTTCTAATCTTGCACTGTTATTCTGTTTCAGTAAATGGATATTTTGATAAATGCATTCTTAAATAAATTAATCTAAAAAAGAATCACAAGAG
>NW_017307084.1:630767-643267 GCF_000935625.1 Nanorana parkeri
TCATTTTGTGAATGTCTGCAGCCCTGACAGAAAAGATCAATTCGACATTGTTAACCAGCTCAGCTTACATGGCAATATTTGTAACCCAACACTATTTCAAAAGCTATTGTTCTTGCCATTTTGTGACTGCAAACACAAACCTGTAGGATAAGGTGAAGGTAATGAAAGAGGTTTAACATCCACATATGGAAAGGCTTCTCCACTGCTAGAGAGGTTAAAATGTGGAATAGTACTAGTCAACTCAGTAGATTACAAAAAGCTGGACAGGTCGCTAAATTCCCAAAATATAACTGGCTATTAATACTTCTAAGACATAACACTGTAGACTGCTGATCCAGGGAGCATAAGATTGTCTTTAGGGTTCAGGAAGGACTTGTTTCCCCAGATCAAATCCGATCATGGTTTAGAAGGGCTGTGACTCTATTGGAAGATTTCCCCTACCTTTTATACTTGTGAGAGGGCAAGAAATCGAATAGGGGATCAATTAAATACTGGGCCAAGTGAGTGGAAACATCTCCAATGGGGTCACGGCTTAAAAACTGACAGCTTCCAGCCGCTCTTCAAATAATTTTTTTATATTTTATTTACCGTTAAATTTTTCTTGACCGTAAAATCTTTTTCTTGAAGTCCATTGCGGGACACAGGAATGTTATGAATTCTTAAACATTTGGGCTATAATTTTACAATAGCTAATCCGCGCTATAATGCAAGTCACCTTCGGTGTGGATTATACTGACGCCTACAGGAGGTAGGGACATTGGCAAACAGAAAAAATGTTAAGCTAGCAATTGTATAATCCTGCCTCCAACTGCCATGCTTCAGTTTTGCGAGCAAGCAGTATATGATACAATAGCGCAACTGAGGAACACAGAAATGTTAGGAATTCTTGAACAGTCAGGAAATCAAAAAGCAGTCAAACTGCTTTTGAACGTCTCCCAAACTGCGGGTAGGTAAAATATCAAGGGGACCAGGAGGAAACTAGTCCCCACATGCAGTAGGCCGAGCAGATAAGACAGAATGCTTCTGGCTTCGAGATCTGCGGCATGAGTGGGACGTTGACTGTGAGGGCTATGAATCTGAATCAGAGATTGTAATAGGAGCATCATGCATTTTTTGAGATGAAGGCCCAGTAGAGACAGATTTAGACTCTGCCTTGGATGGTGCAGGAGCTTGATTAGAGAGTGTGCAAGCAGAATACTCCATTAATTGTGCACAAACTGACAAATCGGTAGTGCACAAAAGGGGTCTTAGTTATAGAAGAGACTGATGAGGATGACCCTATCATAATAGGGGTCCCAGGATGTAGGTTACAGGCGTCAGTTACAAGTGTTTTTATTGAAACATTCTCCTTGGACAATGACTTGACATCATCTGAGAGGAAGGTGATCCAAGAACAACATAGCTAAACAAGGAAGCAGCAGAATGACCTTCCTGGATGTATAATTTGGAAAAACTGTGTAAATCACAACAGTGTCCAAACACAATGATAAATCTTTTGGCAGGTAACAGTAAACAGACTATCTGCATTTCAGCTATATATTTAGTGCTGTCCCTTGAGTTTTGTGCCTTAAGTAACTGTCCCAGTATTTCTCAGATGCCCAAGCTTGTAGGTACTCTTGTGTGATAAAGTGACAAGTGGGAACATGGGAACACAGAAGAAAATAAATTAGTAACACATTGGAGTTTATCTGGATGCCACCCAGACAGGCTGAATTAATGACCCAAGGGATGTGTGTCCCACAAGGCATATTACTTGCTGTGAATTACACCATAGATCATGTCCTCCGCCGCTATGCCGAGATGTGCTTTACAATACTATTTTTCCTCTCACATATATAATCCCCAACTCCAAGCTTTAAAAGAATATATATGGCCACTAACAGGTTATGAAGATAAAGAGATAAAGCTGGCATTTAAGTATATCTTTCCTTCCTAAAGATAGGCACCGTTTCCATCGTCTTTGACAAAGACCTGTGATCTGCCTTTCCTCTGAACTGTTAAGCACCCTTCTGATTCTGGTTTGAGCTACCAGTAGACACAAGATGACAATCTTATATCTGTGGAAGCCCTACACAATGACACTCAATGCCGCAAATGCTATTGTTTAAGCTGAGAAGCTTCAGACGTTTTCTGCTTTTACCCTATTCACAATATTGTGATTATAAGAATATAGAACATTCTAGTGTCCTAACAACTGATTGCCCTATGTGATCGTGTACATGGATCATACATTGCAGGCAACAAGAATTAGTGGACATCTTATTGTAGAAATCTAGAAGTTGTAAGATTTCAGAGAGTAGCCATAAATGGTCTTTCCTACCTAGTATTATAACTCAACAGATAAATGTGGCACTAAAGGTGCCCATACACCTTGCGATTATCATACGATAATTGCGGGAAAACCCGCAATCGTAGGATAAATTGCAAGGTGTATGGAAGGCATGCAACCGTTTTTACTGTACGGTCGCACGTCTTTTGTCGAACTAGAATGCTAGAAAATCAGTCCGTGAATCGCACGATTCTCGCCGGGTTTCTAGCCTGCTCGTTCGACAACTGCCGAACGGGCCGGTGTGCGCACGCACACATTGCCTGTTCAGCATTGTGGTCATCGGAAGCCCGCCTTTCAGCGGGGCGGGCTTCCGATGATCGCAAGTACGATCTGCCTGTCCAAGATGGGCAGATCGTACAAGCTTTTAATTAGCTTACGACAAAAGTCTTGCGATGGTTGTAAGGTGTATGGGCACCTTTAGATCACCCACTCAACTTGTGGCACAAAGATCAGCAAATTCAACAACCACCTGTGTGGCAATAAATAGTGCTTCCAACAAACGAAAAATCCTCCATCCGATTGTCAGTCAAAATTAATCAAGAGCTCACTGAATCAAATTGACTGTATCAGCATTTTAGTGATCGCTTCAGATCAATTGAACAAATATCTGCATATTTTAGGAGAAATTACGGTTATTTAGATCGATGGTCATTTTGAATAGATCTTTTCCAGGTGCCTAGCATGATTATTGATACTAGGCTTGAGAAAACAATTTTTTAAAGGCTATAGTTTTAAGAAGCCAATTAGCAACATTAGTGCTCCACTATAATTATTACATTTTTATTATTTGTTGACCTTTTATGGTTAAAAAAAATATTTTTCAAAAGGTTCTTGATGCAGCATTTTCCTTTTGCAATGGATTTTTTTTTTTTTTAAGCGTTTTAAGTTCACTAGGCAAATTCTTCTTTATTTAATCATCATAAACGCTGTGTGCCAGAAGTGCAAACTTATCATTGATTATTAACATATGAGCTTCTCTCCGTCTGTGAATAGATTGGGTTAGTTATATAATGACACGGCTGTTAGCACTGACCTTTGAGTGGGGAATTTTATTTCTTTTCTGGTCGGTTCCTAGATATTTAAAAGTAATTTTCCAGAGACCATGAATATTTTGCACACCGAGCGGCCAATAAAGAGACTCATATTTTCTTAATCAAAACGTTACAACCACTTAATGCAACAGAGCAGTTTAGGTAAAAGTGTTGCCTATGGTTCCACATCACAAACCTTAATCACTTCATTAATATCATAGCAGGAGGATAGTTAGCTGGCTTGCAAATAAAACTGTGGCACAAATATACTGAGAAAGCCTTTGAGCTAAGAAAAAGCTCCTTCAAGACTGAAAAAAAAGCATCTCTGCAGTGTTCCCTAGCTTTACACAGAGACCGTTAAAACAGCATGAACAAGCATATTAACTATGTTACACTGTGGCTTTTATATGGGGTGGACCGAACAATGGAATTGCTGCATATGAAAAAGTTTAACTTTGAGGAAACTAAATCACAAATGCATAACAAATGCAACATCATAAAGAGGTATACAGTAAGTCAGCAGTGATGTATTATTCACGTTAACTTCACATGACTATGGGAAAATGACAGAAATTTTAGCTGCTGACTTTTAAAACACACACATTTAGCAGCCCATGAAGTCCAGCACTGTTCCTTGCACCAGATTCTTTTCAGGGCTTCCAATTGTATGCGCCGACATCTTGTAATCAGGAGCTGGCTGTCACTTCCGGATCACTCACAGTGGGCCCCTACTGCGCATGATCACAGACTGCAGGGAGCCAAGTCTTCCGAGATGTGTAACTTGTATCCCAGGAGGCTGTGGGTGGGGACAGGCTGAGGGCTGTGTCATCGAGAAATGAGAAGTGAAAGCAAGCAACCACAGACCTCACCCCACCACAAATACATCACATGTCAAAGCGTCATTAAGCAACTATCAAAAGAGGCCAAATAGTGCCTGATGGTCGGGTAAGCAGTTGGTAAAACTGAAGACTTATTTATCATGTCAACCGAAACAGTTTTCCGGTATCTGGTATGAGTACCGATATTTACTTTTCGGTACTCTCCTATACCTAGTACCCTTACTTCCGCTAGTAGTTTCTGGGCATTCAGGAAGCCTGGTAGCGTGTCATTACCCACAGCCCAGGTTTTTGATTGCCTAAGAAGCCGGCTTCATGCCGTTTTGCCAGATCAAAAGTTATTGGCCGGGAATCCGGCTTGCCGGCCTATCAGCATCGAGTCGGCCAAACATCATGGAGTCGGTGACCCACCTCCCGGCCTCCTGATTGGCCCGGGAAGCCTGCTGCATGTTCCCTCGCGGCACTGCGGAAATACCGGTATTAGGGAAGGTATCGGAGCATTTGGGCGAGTAGGTATACTCGACCAAATACTCAGTATCGGCACCAATACTAGTATCAGTACATCCCTTCTATAAATTAAAAAACTGATAAATCACTCTGGCAAAGAACATGACATTAAAGTTTACCAATAGGGAAATACCAACCCTAAGGCAGCTATTTATATCTGTTTTTACACAAGATTTACAAAACTTTCACCCATGACTCACGCATTTTTGAAATGTGTGAAATTGGAATAAAGCTGTGTGAATCTTGTGCACAAAAAAATATAAATAGACTTAAATAGACCTCTTACTGTATCAAAACAAAGCAAATTTCACAGCTTACCAGTTCTTTTTTTCAAACACTTTTTTTTGCTGTATTTTTTTTCCAGGTGATTTTTTGCAGGTAACACTTCGTGTCCATGGGTGACAATGCTTATTCATTGTACTGTACCTATGGAGAAGTGTTGTAACCGATGGACAGGAAGTGTGATAGGACTACAGAACTACTCCTCCTCATCATCCCCATAACAGAGCAGTTGTAGTTCACAGAAGTGAGCTGGGCACGGTTGATGAGACTACTTGAATTAACAGTGCAAAGTGTACAGGACAGCATTGGATTTCTGGCAGGATTAGCATGTTGCATTTTGTACTTACTGAACAGATATAGTAAAAACACTTTTAATGGTATATTTACAGACCAAATAAGAAAAGTTTAATGTCAGGGTTTACATAAAACTTAACATAAGACCTGATGAGTATTTATTGTACACTATTCCCCAAAACTAGATTTGCTTACATTTGGGGGAAAAAAAATATAGACAATGACTTCAACTTAAGCTTGCAATACACTGCTCTATTCTTTTTGTTCAAACCGCAGGCTTGATGAGTTTCCTCCATCAACGATATGAGTGCGTTGATCAAGGAATCCCTGCTGTTTAGGGTTTTTTTTGTATCCCGACAGCGGCCGCCAATTAACAAAAAGGCCACCTTTGGATGGCCAGACACAGACTCAAGACACACACAATTGGATAGAGCAACATTCACAGGTTACACTTTCAATTATTATGAATAACAGCTTACCCACCATAAACAAAGCCACAGACATGCTGCCATCTGGAAAGGAGTGGGGATTGTAATTACGGTAGGCTCCACCTAGGTCCATGCATTTGTCACCTTAAAGTGGCTTATGGTCTCAAAGTGTATGAAAAGCCAAAACTATTAGCTTTGGGTAGAGTAGGGGAGGATTAAAACCTGTCAGGTTACTTTTGCAGTCTGTACCATTATGGAAATTTTCCTTCACCTGCTGTCCTGGAGATGCCGCGGGACATTGGAGAACATCTTGAAAACTCCCTGCTTAGACAGCTGTCCCTGGAACATTGGAAGATTCTCCCTTCCTTTTTGTTATATGGTCAAGTCTAACATTTTGTATTGCCCCGCACCTTTAATTCTCGGTGACAATGGTCACCAAATAGAGGGGTAAATCGCACCAATGGGGACACAGACCACAATGAAAATGTGACAGAGGGTCTAACCCTTCCTGGCTCTACCAAAAAGATCTATTACTCCATACACCGACAAAGGTTCAGCTTGGACACTGACAGATCGACATAGCTGGGTGAATATTGCATGCTCTCTGTGCAGGTTTCCCCTTGGTAGTCTGGTTTACTCCCACACTCCAAAGACACGCTGGAAAGTTAATTGGCTCCCATCTAAATTGACCGTGTGTGTGATAGGGACCCTTCATTGTAAGCTTCATGAGGATAGGCACTAAAGTGAATGTGCATTATGTAAAGCACTGTATAAATTCCCAGTGCTAAATAAATATTGAGGTAAGAGTATAATCCTTCTGTTACAATGAACGCCATCAACCTCAGGACTTGTGCAGAAATAAAACAACTTTACCTTACAGAAAGTTCAATAGGCACTTTATACAACATATGCTTTAAAGTTTTAGTTTGTATTACAATTTATCATTTTAAAAGTCTACGTGAAGATAAATGCAGTGTGGAGACCACTAACTGAGACCCCAGCATGCTCAATGTGCTTAGGCATGTCATACATTTCCCAACAGCGACTATACCCCAAAATGGTTATCAAACTCCATGTACAATCTTATGGCCTTTTAATTAAGGTTATTTTTTGGAATTGTCCAATAAATTAATGTTCACATATCTTCAGTAGTAAAAGTTCCAAAGTTATTTTACTAAAGAAAAGCACCTAGGACACAGCTTCAGTCACTTGCTAAATAAATATTTCAAAAACCTGTGTTAGTTGCAGCTCCAATGCAATGTCAGATAACAGTTCTATTTGGAGATGTTGCTCTTTTCTTTCCCTGACAATTTAGAACAGTGTATGTCATCTATAGATGTGAAGAAGACATTGCAATTTAAACTCGTAGATGCTTATCAGAAATGAAAATGTGTGGCATCAGACAGACACACAGACACACACACACAGACACTGCATTCTCCAAAAAATGTTTGTGCTGTCACTCTAATGTAGCACAGTCAAAGTCGAAACAGGTAATGTGCCATGTACTCTGGCAACATTAGGGGAAATAAATGACACTTACAAAAGACACCATTCACAGGAAGTTCATAACAGGTATAAAAAAATATTTCAACTACAGAAATGACTGATTATGGATTATATACCCAGAATCCAGAGAGGTTCTATCCATTGCTTTCAAATTAGCTATTATATTATAGTGGAATCATGCCATGTTATTTATAAATTACATTAGGTTTTAGTTTTAGAGGAATTAAAGAAAAACTCCAAGCAAACAAAAAAACTTACTCACCTAATCCTCAGTCCTGCAGCAGTTGTCACTCACCTCTCTCTCCACTACTATGGAATGTCCCTCAACATCCCCACGCCCAAGGCAGGTAAATGGACCTACATAAAATGTGATGATGTCATTGGTCTGTAAAGCACCGGAGCCCAAGAAGAGGCAAAATGGAACCGGAGCCCCCCTATGCAAAATGGGCAGTTAACTCTTGCAGTGCAGGGGTAACCCCACTGCAAGGTTAAGTTTTTTGTTTGCCTGGAGTTCTTCTTTATTATTTTTATGTTATCCACCCAACAAAAACAAGTGACATGGTTTTAAATACAGACTCGCAGCAATATCTGAGGAAGATTACTTCTAAAGCTGGCCATGCACTACTTGGCCCGAATCCAAGCTGTGATGGCCCTGTCGGTACCACTACGTTCAACAAAAAATTTGACTTAAGTGACTACAGCGAATCAGCAACTCAGGTATTCTGACAGCCAGCGCCAATACAATAGCTCAGCAGGAGACTTCCTCCATCCACGCTGCTAAGTGTGGCTGGAGAAATTTACCTTTTTTTCCATTCAGGTCTGCAGGGCTGAAAGAAAAAAAAGCTCAAAGCATATGGTCAGCTTAACAGTCTGTAGGGATGTAGTGTTTTCACTAACTTCTTTTTGTCTTTTGTGATGTCAGTGTAGACTTAGGTCAGCTTAGCTGTGCTAGCTAGTGTACTCTATTTGTGCAGGGATTATTCTCAGTCACCTGCTGTGTTGCGTGTTCACCAGTAGAGTGTGCTAGAGATAATACTCCACATTAAGGATGTTTAATACCTGGCCAATCAGGTTGGGGGAGCCTGCAGTGCATGCTGGGAGAGCTATTAAATATCTAAAAGGCACTTCCTGGTACAGTCTGTTCACTCCAGGGTTTCACCCTGAGAGGATGCATCAGTGAACAACCAATCTAGTCCCTAGGCCTGAGGGCCTAAGGGATGGTATGCGGTGGGAATCTCGTGTCATGGGAGGTGTCCCTAAAATGCTGGATGAGATAAGTGCTACTGGGCCGTGAAGGAAGCAAAGCTGCAGTTGTCCCCCACAGGGATGGTGAGTGACTGACTGAGCTGGGAAGCACACACATTAACCTTCCCACTGCTGTCCTGCCTTGATCTAAAGACTGAGCATACACAGGAACCTCAGTTCTACAAGTAACCATTTATATTTATTCCACCAGCAGAGTTCTGTAAATGAAGATCTAGATAGCTAGAAGACCATGCAGAAGACCAAAGACTGCAATTCAAATGGAATCGTTCAGGTATCCTGTGCTCCCTCCATCCTTCTTCATGCATGTGCCATTAAAATACCATGAAAGCCATTCAAAGTGACTGGCGCCCATTAATTCAACACCACAGGAAAAGAACTTCCACCCTGAGAAGAAATGTGCCTGGGGCATTTATCACCAAGTAAGTGGCTCCAGGACATTCGTGATGTACCTTTTGGCTATCGGAGATGCCATCTGTGCCAAAGCTGGTTACCAATAGTGCTACAAGTCTAATAAACATTTTCTGATAGAAAGCAACAGTCTGTTTTCCTGATCTGGTATATCCATTCTTGGGAGAAGTGACAGTCCAGTTGGATCTACCTTTCAGCTTCTGCAGATTATATAAAATGCACAGATAGACACATGTGTGTATGTATATATTGATTGGTCAAACAGTGCATTTGATGAAAAAGTGACACGTGCAGACATCCCAACTCTCCCGGACGCTCCGGGAGTCTCCCGCTATTGGATAACGGCTCCCGGCCGCCCGGGAGAAAAACACTTCCTCCCGGAAAGGTTTATCTGCTCAATCAAGCAGATAAATCTTTCCCTGCGATCGTTTTTTTTTTCTTTTCTGACATCGGGAGCCACGGCCCGACCGTCAGTCAGAAAAGAAACAAAAAAAGGCATACGAATCCATAGCTAAATTCCTATTGGCTATTGCACTTTGCAATAGCCAATAGCAAACTAGGTAATGTACCCGCCCACTGCTGCTGTCAATCAGCAGAGGGGGACCTGAATTTTTCTATCAGGTCCTCTTCTGGTGATTGAAAGCAGCAGAGGGCGGGTGCAATAGCTAGTTTGCTATTGGCTATTGCAAAGTGCAATAGCCAATAGGAATCTTGCTATGCATTCTTATGGCTTTTTTTTTTACATATTCTGACGACTGCAACTGTCAGAATACTAAAAACAAAATCAGAAAAAAAACCTGCAGATAGCAAAGAAGCTATTGCTTCCTGTGCTATCTGCCATCATTTCAGGGGGGTGCTCTCTTCCAGCCCCCCTAACCCCCCTCCGCGGATGGGGGGGGGGCGTAGAGGGCACCCTGAAATGAGAAGGACACCTCCCTGAAATGGCTTCTTTCAGGTTGGGATCCCTGCACGTGAGTACACCGAGTGGACTTGTAAACTAGGTTATAATAGTACGATTCTTTTAACATGGACTATAAAGACCTTTTGTGATCCTGTATAGACATCATCAAGATCACGAACCACATGGCAAGACATTTTATAAGCTATGGAAAATTAACATATTCTGCAGCATTAAAGTACCAGCAAGCTTGATTTTATTGCATTTAAAAAGAAATTTGAAGATTCAAGTTTTGATTTATATTTAAAAAGGAATCTTACCGAGTATACTATTTTTCATGACTTTGCAAAAGCAAGAAGAGAGTGAAAATGTAACTGGCAGAACAAATTATTCATTATGCACCAGCAGCAAAAAGGGTAACAAAAGAAAAGGCCATCTAACAGAAGAAACAAAGACTTAGCACCACTTGCCAAAACCCAATCCTTTCTATACTCCTTTTTAATGTTTGTAATTGCAGCCAAACTTATATTGGCAAACGCATCACCTTCTGTGCCCATCATGGATAGCAAATAGCTGTGTGCCAGGATAGTACAGCTACTGGCACTTGCTCAAATGCAGAAAAGACTGAGCGTAACAATTGTTTTCCAAACTACTTAAGGAATTCATTAGTGTTCCAAGTGATATTAAAATCTGCCTGGACGTGCCATACTGAGGCTGTAGCTTGGTACAGAGCCAGAAGCACTATGCAGTCATTATCAGAAGCAAGAAAGATGTAAACTTAGAACCTGCCCACACTGACAATGCTACATGGCTTTAACCTACTAGAGGGAATAGGGACACTGATGAGAAATAGGTTACACGGCTTAATCTGATGGAAAATCATGCAAAAGACAGACATTTTAAAAGGACAATTCAGCACTGTAAAAAAAACACTATCACACTTAACAGAAAACTGTTCAAGCAATCCATCATTTCAGATTTAGTAACCAATATTTTGTACATTTTCATATTGCCAAATAAATTCTCTAGTGTTTAGCAAACAGAAGAACCATTCATCTGTGTTCTTAAATAAAAGCATGCCTTGGTACCGTGTTCAATTACCACACCTGCTTATGCGTGACTTAAGTCAACCAAGATAGCCAAAGATGCTGAACCCGGATGAAAACATGGCAAAGATGTTGGCACTGGTGAGGGAGATCTCAAAAATGCTGAGAAACTGCTCTATTTGTCTGTGTTAGCAGCACAGCCAAGCAACTAGCATTGCTCAGATTTCTCAGAGATTTAAAGGGCAAGGATAGCTAAGGAGAACAAGGAAAAGGAGGTAATATGCTATAAGTTGGAGCTATTAACACTTGCTCTTTGCTGTTGTGCTCACTAAAGCATACTAACATTCGGCTACATTTATCACCTTTTTTCAGATTTACAAAGACAGTATTGAAAAACCTTGCATTAAAGGATAATTATTTTTTCCCTCCCCCCAATGTTAAGGTCAGCACTTACCTTAAATGATGTCTCCTAATCCGATCTTTCCTGATTTTTTCATCTGTCCCTCCAGCGGTGCAGCAGCTCTCAGATCCAGCACTGACTACTCTCTGCTTGCAGGCACTTCCGATCCAGAGGTGTCTGCAGGCGGGTGCACACGTCCATAGACTTAGCTTGCGTCTCTGCTCGTCTCCCAGCCTAGAATCCGAGCTGCGCATGCGCCCGCCCAGGTGTGAACCCAGCCTTAGAGTTTAGAAAACATTGGTCTAAATCACTGAGTGTAATATAGTATACTTCACAAGTATCTGCATGTAGCCAAAGTTTAGCCTTTTATTTTAAAAGGTCAGCAAAAATGTTATGTTTATCTTTCAAAAAACAGCAAGTAAGATGGGTATGACTATATTGAACAAAGATACCGTTCTTGGAAATGCTGATATTACAATATCAGATACAAAGGCAGTGAGTAATTACTTTAGCGAAAACTGGCTGTTCTTAAGAAGAGAATAATCTGTTTTTGTTGTTTATAATTAAGTCATCGTATGAGAAACAGTCTCCACAATTCTAAGTTACTGTACAGTTATGATTCATTAGGTCACAGAATGGGTTTTCTAATAGCATTTGCTCCAGTTCCATACACAGAATAAAAAAAAAAATGTAATGCTTCTGATCAAAGAATCCTAAAGGGAGATTATTATAGTGTTAGGTCAATTTTATTTTTATATTTTAAATTTAAAGATTTAAAAAAAGAAGGCATACCCTGATTTATAAGGTTCAGAAAATGAACACCTTACATTGTTGTGTGCCCTTTGCGCAGTATTAACATTAAGCGTTATGTCAAAGGAAAAAAAAAAAAACCATATGCAGTACATCTCTGCAATACATGCGCATTTGCCCTTGTTTTAAAGGCTCTGCTAGTACAGAAAAAATATTTTTTGATCTGTCAGAAATGCACTCCATTTCTTATTGTGAGCTGACAGCATTTGTATGACTGAGTTGTCACCCCTGCCATTGCTTTTGTTAAACTACTCAAACACTCTTATCCACAGTATAGGGACTAATTGACTTGTAGCCCAAGATAACAGGGGGGTCTCTTTGAGATAACACAGGCAGAGTACAGAACAGCTCTGAACGTTTAACAGGTATTTCGGTCTGTGTTTTGGCTGGACATACAGTACACCTTAAAGAAAACCTAAGGGGGGGGGGGGGGGGGGAAGTGCGCCACCCACCTTT
>NW_017307084.1:644003-688387 GCF_000935625.1 Nanorana parkeri
TTCAGCCTACTCTAACTTGTTTTAGCTCATTAAAAAGATGTGCATACTTTTCTGCATAGCAGTATGGTCTTCCAGAAATCCACAGTACAAGTCTGTGCTTCCTGCCCTCTGCCCCCTTCATTTGCTTTCCGTTCGACCACTAGCCACTGTGCAGTCCATCAGCCTAGCCTGTGGTCTAATAACCTCCCCCTTATAGTTCTATTGCAGGCAGCAGGAAGAGGTCACATCCCAGCACACACTTCAGTGGGTGGAGTAGGGAAGCCTAAAGGTCTTCTGTCAAAATACCTGAACAATCTGATTGGATGCAGGCATTGTTCAGGTATTTTGACAACCAGCGGGGCCGACTAGCAAGACACTGAAGCTTGGCCCAGTGGGAGATTCCTCCACCCACACAGTTTAGAGTAGATGGAGGAATCTGTTCCACTTTTTCCATCTGACCATAGAAAACCTGCAGATAATCTATATGTGTATGGCCAGCTTTATGAGGAGGTAGGATGACTTCAAAGCAGGGGAATTTGTCATATAATGTATCTATTCCCTGTGTCTGCAGTCGGGACAAAAAAGAAAAAAAGCACTTTGTAGCTCTTCCCATCTACCTCACACTTCCTCTGTTTTACAATGGCTCATGGGAGATGTAGCCTGCTTTCTCTGCCAGAATATGACATACACTGGTTACCTAGATCCTGCCCCTGGCTGCAGGAAGGACTGGTTTGTACATAGGAGGATGTGACATCACTGGTAGCTAAATAAAAGGATTCAAATTAAAAACTTTTAAGATAAATTGTTACAGCAGTTTGCTTCCTCTGACTGAGAGGTGACATAATATATCAAGTGATATGCATCCTGGAGTTCTTCTTTAAGCTACAGCAGTTACCTTTCTTTTTAGCCACACAGACCGTATTGAAATGTGTCAAGCAAAACGGTTAGGAACAGCTCAGTATATACGTTAAAAATTGTGACCTACTTCCTGGCAATGTACATAGGAAATATCCCACTTGCTTTTAAGACCACTTTCTTATATTGTAGAGACATGGTGATATATCCAATGTATGCACCTAAAATGCACATTATGGCTGCTATAAGGAAAACTACATAAAGTGTTGAATCAGCTGAGGTCAGGTGTAATCTAGCCACACTGGCGTTTGATAGAATGATTAATAAGCTTCTGGAATGTTTTTGTTACATATATATATATGCACCCTTTAAAATGTGCTTCCGTCTATGTATACACTGTACGTGCCTCGAGTGTAGCACTGAGTTTGGCCAAAAGTGGGAGTCTATCGACCAAAAAAAAAAACAGGTGGTAAGTGTCTCAATCTAATCCTGATTGAATCCAGTCTCAATCTAATCATGCACACCAGAACACTTTTCACATCTTCTCCAACCCTGCTAAAAAAAAACATGTGTAAAAACAGACGGACGGCAAAGTCCTGCTTGAAAAAACCCACCCGTTCTTTACAGCCGTTACCGGCTGTTTGACATGCAACCGATCGGCGGATCTATAGCCACCGATCGGTTGTATGTTGTGTTTTGCCGGCACCCCCGCCCCGTGGAGTGCCGTCACCGCCTGGAGTGCCGTCACCGCCTGGAGTGCCGCCCCCTCCATACCCCACAGCTTCAATCCAAGGATCCGTTAGCCCATGTGCGGTGCGGCCCGGGACTGGCTCGGGAGGGTGTCAGGAGGTAAGATGGGAGGGGAATCAGCATCTTCCTCCGTGCTGATCTCCCTCCGTACTGTGAATGCGGAAGTGATGTGTAATACATCACTTCCGCATTCACCTGTCAGTCATCTTGCTGCTATAGCCAGAGAAAAGAAGCTGATGAAGCAGATCTCTGCTTCATCAGCTTCTTTTGGGGTCCCCAGGTGACATTAGGGGTCTTAGAGACCCCTAAAGTCTCCATGAAGAGGACCTGTCAGTGTGCCTTTACTATTATATAGAGGGATTGCTATCCTCCTATGTGATAGCAATAACAAAAAGTGTAAAAAAAAAAAAAGTAAAAAAAAATAAAAATCACATAAAAAAGTTAAAAACAGAAAAAACCCAAAATGTTTAAGTCCCCCACCCCCACATTTAAACATAAATACGCGTTCGATGCACCAGCGTGCGAAAATGACACGTTACATATCACCGCAAATGTCTAAGAGCAATAATTCTAGGGCCATCAATCACCAAAAACACCAAAATGATGAGCACTTTTAAACCGTTGACCATGGCCAATTTTGAGTATTGTAGTTTTTTGAGGTTTTGTGCACACGCACAATTTTAAGGCTTGACATGTTTGGTGTCTTTTTACCCAACGTGACCCCGTCTTTTATATTTTACCAAAAAATTGGGCAATAATAAATATTTTATCATTTAATATAGGGGAAACAGTTTTTTTTTTTTTTAATTCCAGTAATTTTTCCTTAATATAGTAAAAAAATTAAAACCTCAGTGGTGATTAAATACCACCAAAAGAAAGCTCTATCTGTCCCCAAAAAACGGTATAGAATTCATTTGAGTACAGCGTTGCATGACGGAATAAATGTCAAAGTACCGCAGCGCTGAATGCTGAAAAATGGCCTGGACAGGAAGGGGGTTTAACACCGCGGACTTCAAGTGGTTAAAAAGGAACAAACCACAATTGTTAGCACAGATTTCCCAGCATATCTGACAATTTCTGGGTGCAATAAAAACCTCTACTCTACACTGGTTTTTTTTTTCAACCTGAAAATTGGTTGCATCAACTTATTTACCAGTGCTTATACTCAGTGGCGTCACAAGGGGGGTGCGGCCCGCACCCGGGTGACACCATTGGAGTCATTTTGGTGTCACCCTCCTCTGAAAAGTCAGGCGCTCGGTCAGGGACCGACCGCCCGACAGTATCAGGAGAGAGGAGGGGACCCGGCGGCATACCTTATCCCGCCGGGTAACTGTCCCCTCCTCTCTCTGCCGGCGTCCATCACCAAGATGGCCACCGGGAGGTATCAGAATACTGCAGCGCGTGCACGATGGCGTCGTCACGCGCATGCGTGGTGACACTCTGTTACCTCTCCGGGTGTCACCCAGCCTCGGGACGCCCCCGCTTATACTTATTTATTTTCAAGCACTCAACCAAGAACTAAGATTTTAGTGTCACGTTGAATTCAATGCATTTGACTTGAAAGAGAATTTATTGCATAAAGTCTTTAGAATGTATGTAGTCAAAGCATTATTAGATTAGCACTTTGGCGAGATAAGGAACATGTCCATGTACAGGCATTCAGACAAGCCAAACTAGAAATTACTATCCAGATAAAACTTAGCAATGCTAAAGAGCTAAACAGTATTTTCCCCTACTGTGTTCACATGAGTTTCTATTGCCCTGCAGCGACAAACATTATTCAATGACAAGAGGTGAGGGGTGAAATCAGTCTAGGAAGCCCTAAAACGGCTCCAAGCAATGTAATCGCTCAAAAGAAAGGCTTGCAGAATACTTGTCAAATTTTGCGCTGAGAAGCAAGATATAAAAAAGGCACAACATTTACACAGCGAGGTCTCTAATTTGGTAAGCAAGTTCTGCGGAATAAACTGCAAACAACAGTGCTTCTACTGTGCAGTTCCGTTTACTACTTACAGTCTCTCATAAACATCCACTTCTATAGGTTTGTTTGCGTTGCATAAATGAACATGCAGATTTAAAAAGTACCATAACTTTTTCCTGAGTGCTGACAGGTCCATTAAACTTCAACAGAGGGGGATAAAGCGATGTGATATGTAAATAGAATTTATTGGCTCTTAATCCACTAATCTGTTTTAAAATCCTGGGTAGTTCATGGTTTCCTTGGCAAGAAGATTCCATCTACCTAGAAAAAAGTGTCTAAAGCTGGCCAAACACCAGTAGAATTTTGTTCAAAAATGTTAATTTTTACAACGTTCATTTGATTTATTAATGACAATTGGGGTCTAATTGACGTTAATTTCCGAACAAAGTGACAAATTAAAAAAAACAAAAAGAAACAGCAGGATGGAAATTGTTTTTCATTGCTGAACAAAAGAAATTCTACCCATGAATGTGATTTTTGCTCTGGGCAAATTGTACATATTTTAATGCGCATGTGCTAGGCACATAAGAAACCTGTTAAATACTTCTAGGATTCCATTCAAGTAGAAGGGCTGTACAACATTTTAAGGGCTATTGAATGACATTAATTGACTCAATGATGGCAAGTTTGAATGCTCTGACAAATTATTTTGAATGAACATTCAAGTGAAATTCCAACAGTGTATAGTCAGCTTGTATTAACTAGGTTCACTTAAAAAGAGAACCAGTCACAATGAAACTTGTGTAAGAATCTAATATGCAGTCTTAAAGGATTACAAATCTAGAGGCTTGCATATTAAAGATCTAGATTTGATTACTAATTTTGCTTTATTGCCGTCTGATTTCAAAGCTTGGTTAAGAAAAATCACAGAGATACCATCCTGTCAACTGGCAGACCATACTGTGACAGGAAAGTACATTCAGTACAGGAAACACAGTACTAGGAACAGTGTGAGAAGTCAAGAATATTGAAAAACTGAGATTATTCAGATCCTCGCTTAGTCATTGCTGGTTCCCTTTAAAGTTTTTAAATTGCAGCTAGCAAAAAAAAAAAAATGAACTATATCTGAAATGTGCCAAAGCCACAACTTTCCCTCATCCAGTTTCATAAATCTGTCCAAAACTATATTGAATGCTTTTTTTTATGGGCAACAGCTCCATTTGCATTGCGTCTGTTTTATGTACCTGATGCAAATGGCCAATTTTCACTCTAACTTGTGTTTACTTCAAACACACTGTTAGATTTGCAAGGGGAAGGGGCAATCTATTTTTTCATTTCACCCATATCTGTTGGGAGTATTTGAATTCAATTAACTGAATGTGAAAAGGACTTGTTTAGGTAATTGTCTCCAAGCCTGTATAGTGTAAAGTTTCTCTTATAGGAAATCTTAGACAATGCAAGTAGATGCAATAAAATGCTAACAGGTTCCTGCCTTCCCAAATTCCTTCCCAGTTAGGGCTCATGCACATGAATGTAAATACAGATGTAGGGGCATACAGCCTATCATACTTTTGTATTTAGGGTTCCCAGGAGCCCCAGTTGCTGTGTTTCTGTGGCCATAGGAATCTATTGACAGAATATACAATCACATAGGTGTAAATCTCAAATGCAAAACACTTCCGCATACAGAATACAGTGTATTCCATCATTACATTCCTATGGGCACAAAAACAGCAGCTGGGGCTCCCAGGCACCACAATTACATGTGTACTTTAGGCCAGGGGTCAAAATTTCAAGTCCTGAGCTACTAGCCAGGCCTTAAGAGTTACTCGCCACCAGTTGCCCACCTAACCTCTACCCTCCCGCAGCCTTAAAAGGAGCTCAGTGAAGAGCTCCTGCTGAAAGGAAGTGAGACAGACCAGCAGAAAAAGCAGCTGCTCCCACGAGTCAGGTACGCGATCTGCGACCGCAAGCCTGACAGGAATTTCCACTCGCCTGCACTGCATTTCCACTCGCCAAATGCGAGCAGGCGAGTGGAAATTTTGAGCCCTGCTTTAGGCTGTAGCTCATACACCTATATTTACCTTTGTGTGCATGAACCCTTAGCTCTGTACAGGCGATTTGGTTGCTCAAAGCCAAGCACGACAAAACACTCAAGACAAGGATTCCCATTTGCTTGTCCTGAGCACAACCAAACGCCCACAAGGAATCCCATCCATTTCTATGGCCCTTGTTCACACATGAGCATGTTTTGTCGCACAAAGTTTCCCCATTGAAGCCTATAGAACCAAAAATCTCTCTAAGCTGCCAAAAAGTACCTCATGTAGTTTTTCCAGTGAGAGGCGTTTTTCTGCTTCCGACAAAACACTCAGGTGTGAACATGGGCCAAAGAAATAAAAAGGGATTTCTTATCTTAAGTTTGGTCACGCTTATCTTTGAGAGTGAGTCCCCCGCCCACCCACATACACATGCAAACATGCGTCGGGTGCGCCAACATGCAAAAACGACAGTTACGCATATTGTGCCGCACATGTTAAATATCGCCGCGAACGTCTGAGCGAGAATAATAATTTTAGGGCCATTAATCACTGATAACACTAAACTGATGAGCAGTAAAAACTTTTAAAGCAACACTTATGGCTAATTTTGGGTGTGGTCGTTTTCTGCGATTTCACGGGCACGCACAATTTTAGGGCTGGACATGTTTGATGTCTATTTACCCGACGTGACCCCATCTTTTATATTTTACCAAAAAATTGGGGTGATAAAATGTTTCATAACATTTCATAAGGAAACAGTTTTGTTTTTGTTTTTTAATTTAGGGTACTTTTTTGTTATAGTAAAAAAATTTAATCCCCACAAAAAGAAAGTTCTATCTGTCCCCAAAATAGTATAAAATTAATTTCAGTACAGCATTGCATGACTGAGTAAATGTCAGTCCAAGTACTGCAGCGCTGAATACGGAAAAATTGCCTGGCCAGGAAGGGATTTAACACCCTGGTCTTTAAGTTAAGAACATTTATACAATGAATTGTCTGAATATTAACTTCAATTACACAATCATGAGCGAATGAACTAAGCAAACACGAATTTGCTTTTCACATGACTGGATAAGTTAGTCACACAATTTATTGTATGAACATTCTGAGCCTTATTCTCTCACCAAGGCCTTGTGCATACAATCTTCAGTATGTTAAAGAGCAGTGTGTCCAGCAAGCTTTTACAGAACATTTGAAAAGCTTTTAGCAAGCTTCAAGAGAATGCAAGGTGTGCTGTGAATGGACAAGGGAGATCATATCCTTTGCCTGTCCCTACTCTCGCCTTGTCCATTCACTTTGAAAAAAGGCTTTTTGTGAATGGACTAGGAAGGAGTAAGGGGAGCGTAAATTACATCATCACCGCAATGTAAGAGAGCAGGAACAGTTCGTCACAGCAAAAGGAAGTAGCTGGCTGGCACTAGCATCCGCCATCAGTGAAGCTATGGTTTCTACACTACAGAACAGGGATGGTTACTTAGTACTCGCTGAAGTGAAAGAGCGTGTGGGGCGGCTTCCTGTGAGAGGGGAACCGCTTAGTACATGGCTTTCTGACTGAACGGATGCGAAACAGGACATAGGACTGCCATCTTTAAGAGGTAACACCTTTGTACAGAGCAGAATAAAAAAAAAAAAATCCTGGAATTACACATTAAAGTTGGTTGAAAGCTTTGTAAAGGCTTTGTAAAAGAACAAGGTTCAGTTACAACGGGAAATTAAATCTCTCCTGTTGGTCATTGGACAACAATAAAATCCTGGCATAGTAGGTTCTAGCCTTTCCTCAAACTATTCAAAAATCTAGAAAAAAAAAACCTGTTTGGGTCTGAGCGACGTATGAAAGCCATTCACCTAAGCACTGCCTTTAACAACCCTCTGCAGTGTAATGTCTTATAGAAGACATAATTACAATGTCTGTGAACATAAAACACTTACATTATCCAATGTAGTTTCTACCTTGACAACATTTTAACACGCTTCAACAACATCGCATTATAACATTCCACATTCTCCCAGGGGAAAAAAAAGCACAAATCTGTTTTGTAAAATCATCACAAAGCTCATCTTAATCTGAAAATGGAAAGATAAATCGTGGCATTAGAAGTAATGGGTTTTATACTCAATGGTGTTATGATTATCAGATTAGCATGGCTTTACCTGATACTCATTTGGCCAAAAAGTGCTAACTGCCAGCTCAGCCCTCAGCCACTCTTTTCCAGTCGCACCCGTGACATTCCAGATAGGGTTGGCAAGGGGTCCTTTATTCACCCGTACAAAAATGTTCAAGGTTCCAGGGCTGTCTCTTTTTTGAGTGAAGAGAAGATAGTTGAAGTCAATGCAGTGAGTGTCATTCTCCTTCATGTGAGGAAGCTGTAAGCGAGCCTTCTCTCCAAGATCATGTTTGGACGAGTCCACAATCATGTAGGAACCTTTAAAGAAAGTTAAAGAAATCTTTAAATACAGTGTCTAGAAACAGTGCAAATTTCAACAGCAATATTGCCTTTGCCCTTTACACTAGGGAAATGTTATCTATTTGAGGACATAAACTGTTTTTGCAAACTTTGCATCCTTTTTGTATGACATCTTTAAGCATTGCAAAGAAAGGACAAAAGCATCTCCCCCAAAATATTGTAGCTACATGGACCGCAAGAATCTGATAACAGTGCCAGCATCTGACAGCGCAAGATGCTAATCCCTTGGAACAGAATGCCCTTCATTAAAATGTACATTGCAAAGATCACACCATTCTTTTATGAAATTAAATGGAGGACATGGGATATGGTATGGATTGTTCTTAATGAACCTTGTTCCAAAAGTGGAATTACATATAGCTAAAGTCACTGCCAAAAAAAAAGTGAATATATTAATTTTTATTTTTATTTTTTTTTACTTGTCAAATTATTTTTTAATTATTTTTAGTTTGTCTTTTAACTTTTTACATAGCTCTCTACCACATTGCACAGCTAGTTACAACACCACTTTTACCAATCGCCTGTTTTTCCTAGCAACTCTCTAGACAATAAATCAGCCATGTGCTGATGCATACATATAGCAGCATCCCCTCCCCCCATCAACTAATTATGGGGAGATAAACAAGACAGGTTTGACAGCTTTATTCCAGCTGTTAATATCCCCTCTCTCCCAACTTTCCCATAAATAAGCAGGGCTGGGAACCATCATAAATGCTTTGTCAGGGATATTTAAAACCATGTTCCCCTTTAAGCGCCGCTAAACACTTGGCTGGCTCCTAACCCTGGCTGTCAATGACAGCTAAGGTCTCCACTGACAATTGGAAACCAATCAGAATGGTTCCAGATCATGTGATCACTATGTCAGGTATGACTATGATCACATGCTGGCTGGAGGCTTCACTGTAAACAAAAAAGGAAAGCATTTAAACACCGCCACATTCAGGTTGTAGTAATTTATCTACAGTGACATTGGTTTAATTCAGTAATTAGATTACAGTATTAAGAATAATAAAAATGAAAACTCAGGTGTTCCATTTTTATGCATTTATCCGCTAATAACGAAACTTTGTACCAAAATTAAAACCTCATACGTCCTTAAAAACGTATTAAAATTCCAATCCAACCAAACTTCATTCTTTGCAGCTCCTCTATCAACACCACTGACCCACATCTGCTGAAACACATGGCCCTTTATAAAAACATTTGGAGGCACAGCAAGGATAAAACATTCTTTAATCACAATCAAATCTGGCACAACTTCTTTATGTTCACACCAGCAATCCCAGACAGCTCTACACAATACAGTACATGGTTCAGTCGTGGAGCAAGCACAACCAACATCTCCAATGATTTGCAAGTCTCATAAACCAATATTTTATTCCCAATAAAAAATACAAAAAGATATGAAATGTTGAAACTGAGCAAATGTACCGTTTGTAGAAAAAATAAGGCAATTTAGGGCGCCAACACATCCATGTTTACCATGGTGTAGCATTCCCTCTTCTTTTAACAATACTAACAATACTCTGTAAACATCTGGGAACTAAGACCAGTTGCTGGAGGAACATTGTCCCATTCTTGCCTAATATAGGATTCTAACTGTTCAATAGTCTTAGGTCTTTTGTCGTATTTACCATTTAAAGATGTCAAATATTTTCAATTTGTGAAAGGTCTGGACTGCAGACAGCCCAGTTAAGAATCCGATCATCTTTAGTGTACTTTTCAGCTGTCCCTTCTGCTCTGGTGCGGAGGGACAGCTGAAAATTACACGGAGTCTGTGCAGGTGCACGCTGCTCCATAGACTTACCTTGCATCTCTCCTCGTCCCCCTGGCCGAACATCTGAAGTGTGCATGCGCCCGCCCCAAGAACCTTTGCGGCTGCCCGAGATTATTCAGATGTTTGGATGGCAGCATGCGGCGAAGACACAGGTAAGTGTAAACCAGTTTGAAAAGGATTTTAAGGGGTTTTTTTGTATATATCAACTGCTTGCTAGCAGTAGATATATGCAAAAGACGCTGATGGTTTATTAACTGTTAAAGCAAAAAGACTATTCTACTACAAAGTTGTCATAGATGCAGTTCAGCATTATCCTACTGAAATATGCAAGGCACTGTTCTCTTCTGCCATGCTACAACTCTCTCTCCCTCTCCCTCAGCTCTTCGCAGAGAAGCTTCCATTTACCTTACAAGGCTGATCACACGTGCCCCTTCATTTAGGCAGAAGGGCCACTACTTGATTAAACACATTCTATTAATCCGGGGTTCGACTTTGGAGTAACAGCTCCTTGAGATAGCTTATCTACCTGCTATAGATAACCGCCTTGCTTCCCTGCGAGGAGGCGCTTTGTGTATCAAATAACAACTTCTACATACAATGTCTTGATTCTGCTTCTACGCTATGTAAAACCAATAAAATACTTTGGAATTGAAAAAACATAGCCTGCATGTGTCCTAAGTTTTTCTTTTTTTTTTTTAAAAAAAACCTTAGTATTGTTCAACAGTTTTATTTTGCAAAAGTTAGAAATTTCAATGTAAAAAAAAATGTAGGTATGCAAATTAGCCATAGCATTTTTTGTCAAATTAGCAAACACTGCTATATGTGACTTGGGCATCTAGGCATACATTACCTCTAGGCATAAAAGACTAACAACCTGCTCAGAAGAAAAACTTCTGAACCTTATCAAGAAGAAAGCATAGGCGGGGATAAAACCCATTTTACAAATGAATTGTCATTTTTTTTTTCCCTTTAAAATTTGCAGTGACTGTTTGCAACACCACAGGAGATTAACAATGCTGTATTTATTTCTCTTTTCAGAAGAGTAGTGTACATTAATCCTACTGACTCCAAATATACACAAAGCACAAGTGGCATACCATAGTTATAAAATTACCTTAACATCCCCCTTCAATAAGCAGCCATTAGCACAGAGGTTAGATTACAAAGCTAATTCCTTTCAGTGAACTAGTTTCTGGTTTGCTGAAGCTCAGATGTTCACTGGCACTTCATTTATGCAGAGACTTTGTTAAGTCAATTCAATGTGGTTTATTTCCTCTAATTCAGAGGTAGAATTTGACTAAACATGTTATTCTATCTTTCTGTGTATTTGTGAAAATGTCTCCGCAACACATAGCCATTTTAATTGTTATGTGCAAAAATAGTGTATAAAAAATATTTCTGATTTTCTTTTTGTAAGAAAAAGGAAAGCATAAAGCATGGAAGAATGGAAAAGTTCCATTTCACCCTCTGTGGTCCCAGGATACAGTGCTCTCAAAGCTTATTTCTCCTAGACAAAAGTGTTTGTTGCCTCGGTGAATCCATCAGATGGAGCCATTGCCAGATAACCTGTATATTTAGTTGAAACCAGGAAGAAAAATGTCTTTGTCAAAGCTCCTGAATGCAATTGTTGTCATTCTCTCTTGAATAGGTGTTCTAGGACAAGGTAATAGCACTGGGAAGCAAAAATGAAAAAAAAACAAAAAAAAACTGTGGTCAATGGAAACATTATCATGTGTGACCCAAGACATTTGTGACTCTTTCGTTGCTGGAAGTCTATTGCGCTAGTGTATTTTTTACTAAATGCACATTTTAAAATGATTCTAACCTTTTTGCATGAACTTTTTTTTACAGTAAGCAAGTTACATTTCTACTTGCTATTCCATATTTTGATTATTGAATTCATATACCAATTCAAAAATGCTCCCTCTAATGATCATCTGTATATTTAGGAATCTGAGTTAATGATTCTAATTGGACATATAATTAAAATTCACACTTTACATGATTCAATAGAGCACGTCAGCATTTCCTAATCACATCATGGAGTGGAAAAATAACTTTCATTCCAGCAACACATTAGGATTGATTGGTTTTGTAAAATATAGTCATAAATGTCATCATACGTAATTTGTTTTAAAATTATTCTGTTGATTCGAGTTCTCCATATCATACGTAATTCTAAAGACTATAACCAAGAATGAGACCGCCACTCCTTAGCCTAAATGTCAATAAATCTTTATTAACGGTGACAAGAAGTCAGGAGAAATAGCCAATACATTTTGGGGGTCAACGTGTTGGCCATTTCTCCTGACTTCTTGTGGTGGTTAATGAAGACTTGCTTGACTTCAGGACCATAGGACGTACTGGTTATGTCCTGATCTTGAAGTGGTTATACAAAGATCACAGCTGCTGCTAGAAATCAGGAGGTGCATTGCTTTTAAGTACAAGTGATCTGGGCAGCAAAGCTGCCCAATCACTTTTTATAGCCTTCGAAGGTAACAGGATTGCCTATGAGCCATAGTATGGACCAAATACATCATAGTTTTGCACTACTGTACAGGCACGCAATTATAAAGCATGATATGTTTGGTATCAAGTTACTCAGCCCGAACTTTACATTTTACCAAAAGATTATTTTGTGTTTGCGTGCACTAAAATGTGTCTATTTTTTCACATTTGATAAACATTTGCGCAAATATTTTGCAGCTACCATTTTCTTCTATAGAGCCTCTGCTTTCAAAAAATATATGTTTGGGGGTCTAAAGTCATTTTCTATCCACAAATGCAGGTTTTAACTTTGTGTGAAAAATAAGAAAAATTTCTCCAGTACTGAAGTGGTTAAACAGTGTGTTTATATTCTTTAGATCACTCCCAAGGTTACGCCAGTTAACTGAGAGCTACCTCCAAAATAGTATCTTCAGACCTTAATTCTGGCCCAACATGCAGCTGCATCCACCCCCTTCGTGTGTGCCTCTTCCCCGAACGTCTTGTTGGGGAGCATGCAACAATACCATTGGTTTCATTCATTCATCAGGACTATATGTCCCATCATGCAAAGCGCCAGCATGTATGCATACTTTGTTTTCAAAATGGGAGCTGCCTGTGTCCACATGCGAGACTCCATAGGACCCTGCAAGGGGAAGGAACCATTCTAAAAATGGGAAGTGGAGTCGGCATAATCGGGAGGAAAGGAAAACTTTATAAAAAGAACAGATAACCTGTATTGTTTGTTTCAAAGGAGGTTGTGATTGATTCTTAAGGTGCCCATACACCTTACGACCATCACAAGACTTTAGTCTTGCGATGGGCGTAAGCTTATTAAAAGCTCATACCATCTTGCCCATCTTGGACAGGCAGATCGTACTTGCAATCGTCGTACTTGCAATCACTGCTGAGGGGCGGGCTTCCGAACGGGCAGTGTGCGCGTGCGCACAGCGGCCCGTTTCGCAGATGGCGCTTTTCTGTTTTTTTTCCCCATGAAGCATCTCTCTGGGAGTCATGTCTGTGAGAATCTTGCAAAGCCTCATGGGATTCGTAGTTCCACCACAGCTGGAGGGCCGCAGTTTGGACATCCCTGCTGTAAAGTATCACCAACCAATTTTAAGGACTTTATTTGACAATGTGTATTGTTTATCACACCTTTAGCTGAAGAATTTGACATATATGGCCTGTACGAGCCTTCCATTCAACCACTGTTTGGTGCCTGCTGGCTGATGTCCTCATTGCCACCTATGAAATATTAAGGGCTCATTCACACCAGCAGGAACATATAGAAGGAAATTTTTCAAAACTGGAGCAGGCAAAATCTGGAGCACCTGTGCATGGCAACCAATAAGACTCTCTCGTTCATTTTAAAATTTTAACTGAACAAAAAAGAGAGAAGCTGATTGGTTGCCATGCGCAGCTGCTCCAGATTTTGATAAATTCCCCCCATTAGGATCTGTAGAAAATGTGCCTGCTGGTGTGCATTATATAGGGGCTGTTTTGACATAAAATGTCACTAAATTTGTTTGTATGCACTGCAGCACATTATGATGCATAGTGTAGTCCATGCTGTGCAAAAATTTAGAATGTCATACTTTATTATTTAGTGCAGAGCAATGCAGCACACTAGTATAAACCGAATAGGACAAATAGCAAATTGACTTGCCTATGCGTTGAGATTAAGTTGGGCAAATTTGCCAAAATGTATATGGTAAGAAATGGCCCTAATGAGAAAACCCATGTTGTAAACAGCTATATTACTTACAACACATTATAGAAAGTTTCACATAAAAACATCCGGTGTAAACCCAGGTTTAAAATGGTTTATCTACACAAAGAATGCAGCTCGCTACGTTTGAAATTAGGTCTTCACAAAGTTTGGCCATACACTTGTAAGGCATCCACATACATAGCAGTAAACTAATCCTTTAATATTTCCAAACAATGCAAAGTAACACAGAGGATGTGCAATAGACACCACAGAGTTGCCTCCACTTTGCTATAAATGCAAATACCAATTACATCAATATTTGTGGAGGGTTAAGCACACATCCCTATCCAACACAAATGACATTCATCAGTCACTAAGCACTGCATTGTGGGAAGTGAAGTGCTTGTGCCCATGGGTGTCACCGACCTCACGTACCAGTTTGTGTAGCATGTGTGTTAGTTTGCCTGCTATGGGCAATAAACAGGGTTAATTAAATGTAAAATCATGGATACATTTGATAGGTAGAGTATTTATCTGCACTATCATTGTGAAGATTACTGCTGCCGACTTATTTATGGTTACTTGAAATATATTTTCTGACATTTCTGAAAGACTGTTGTGTCCCTAATAATTATAAATACTGGTAAATTAATATATTTTAACTGTGCAACCCTTTACCCCAAATTACTTGTTTTTCTACATTTCTTAAAAGGTTTTAAAAAGTTGCAGCTAAAATGGAAAAAAGTAAAATGTGGCAAAAACATTTAGTTGAAAATTCAAGTCTAAACATTCAAAAACATTCAAGTTGAACTACCAGCAAGCAGCTAAGGCTAGGTTTACTCCAAGGCGATTCAGATGGTGACTGTTCATTGTGTTTTTCAAGGCATAGAGATATCTATGAGACCCAAACCGCGCGACAACCGCCTGAAAATAGCTCATGCACCTTATGTATGTCTAAACTGACAAAAATGGGTGGTGTAAATGATCAGCCAACTTTCTCATCAATAACAGAAAATCCATCTGCATTCCCCTATGTGCATCTGACACTAGAAACGGCTCTATTCTGTATGTGCCTTTTCTTTGAGCATTCTTAGAACTTCAGACTGCTACAAAAGTATGAAAACACTACAGGAAAAGGAGACAAAGCACAACCCTTTAGGCCTGGTTCACACCTGGGCGTTTTACAGTGCGTTACTACGCTCTGTAAAAAGCTCAATATGTGAAAACCAATGATTGCCTATGGGCATGGTTCCCACCTGGGTGTTTTACAGCGCGTTCCTACGCCCTACGCCCAAAGAAGTACAGGAGCTTCTTTGGGGCATATTTGCCACGTGTATCCATTGGAATACAGCCAGGTAGCCCTCGGAAACATGCGTTTGTCGCGCGTTACCGAGAATCGTGGTAAAAACGTGCGGCACGAAAAGCGCGCATATTCAATACGCCTAGGTGTGAACCCAGCCTTAACCAGTTGACATCCGCGGTGTTAAACCCAGCTTGTTATACAACAGCATCTGCCCTTTGTTATGTGACGCGCTCACAAGTAATTAGTAGCAACAAACATACAAGGAAATATCGGACAAAAAGCTGACATCTCTGGTCTAACAAAGCACTCTGAAATATGATGTTTGGTCAAGGACAAAAAAAATACCTAAAAAAGTACAGTGGGGGGTATTTATAAAAATTGTAGCAGATTTGCACTGCAGCCAATCAGCTTCTCTCTCTCTCATTTTCAAATCTTACCTGAGCAAACTGAAGAGAGATGCTGATTGGTTGCCATGGGCAACTGCTCCAGATTCTGTTTGCTCCAGTTTTGATAAATCCCCCCAGTGTATTTTCAATAAAGCTTATATTTTGAGTTAGTGTTGAATTATCAAACTAACTTTTAATTTGAGGTTTACATTTTATATACTGGATTTTCCACATTTGTTACTGTAAGGCCCCATTCACGCGGCTGAAAAACTGACAAGCGGACCTGATGAGAAGCTCAATGTCGGTGTATGGGCATCCAGATCTAAATGGACGGACTTCCGTTTACATCCACTTACCCCCTGCTCTGGCCAGGTCCAGAAAAACAAACGGATCAGAGATCTGTTTCGCCTGACCTTGTCGTGCCGGACCAGGGAAGACCAGATGTAAACGGACACCCCATCCATTCAGCTGCCCATACACTAGCATGGGTTCAGTAATGTCAGTTTTTTCCTCTATCGGAGGGGGAAAAACTGTATGGACACAGATGTCACAACAATGACATCCATTCTGATCAGGAGGAAATCTGTGTATAGATCCCATCCTGATCGGACCGTGTCAAAAGGGGCCAGGGAGAGCTCTAAATCACTCTGCTTCTCTACTGTGAGTACTACCGTGTTTCCCCAAAAGCAAGACCTACCCCGGAAATAAGACCAAGCACTATCTTCAGGGATTTCTGTAATATAAGACCTACCCCGAAAATAAGACCTAGTTCGGTGGTAGATCTCATATTACAGAAATCCCTGAAGATAGTGCTAGACACAGCTCCCTACTGCCCCCCTGCCAGGCACGCCCGCCCGCACCCCACCCGCTTGCCCACCAAACCGTTACTGAGCCGATCGGCTCTTCATCATGCTGACCACAATGCCTTCCGATCGGCTGAGAGAGCACCCAGAGCGGCTCCCTGGACGGCATCAGAGCGCTGGCTGCAGCTCCCTCCCGGAATCCCGCCCGCCTGTGGCTCCCTGGACGGCAGAGCGGACAGCTGCAGCCAAGCCAGGTAAGACATCCCCGAAAATAAGACCTAGTGTTTTCGCAGTACGGATCTGTACGGGCCGGACATATCTCGTGTGAATGAGGGCAAAGAGTGAATTATGATTCCTACTGCTGACCACCCCCCTCTAAAAATGCTAGATGGCGGTCATGCTGATCGAATGGCTTTAATAATTTTAGAACTGACCCAAACCAAATATGCTTCTTAGGGGTTCTGACTTCACTCTGGATTCATCTGTAAAATACTTATTCCTGGATTCATCTGTAGAATACGTATTCCCGGTCAGTGCCTCAAAGTACTCCATGCTTCTTTAAACAGTGAAAGGAGAAGTAGCAAAATGATAAGCTCATCTGTCTGTCCCTCTGCTCTCTCCTCCTATTAGCATTATCCTTGCACCCCTGATTTGCTCCTTGTGGTGCTTCTCTCTCCCACAGATCTACATTAATGTGTGTGTTACATCTGCCTGGATTTTAGCTTGAACCCATTACACTCTTGTCATCTACACATAGGGCGATTTCAAGCATGTTGGCCTTACATTTAAAAATGTATTAAAAAAGGTATTATATTTTGAGGGGGGGAACAACAGTACAAAAAAAAACTTTCAAAAAAGAAATCTGCCCAAAATCCATTACACTTTCTCTTTAAGTGGTAATTGGGTATAGTTCAGGACACAAAGCCCCTCCATACTGAAACAAGATCCTTTTTTACTTACAAATTAATCAAATGTATTCATGAGAAAAAGCATGTGTAAATACAGAACGCAATCCTACTTGATCTCATTCCCTAATGATGTTATCAAATGCCTAGAAGCTTTCATAAATGTGCATTTGTTGCTCATCTCCACTTCTACAACAGCTCTACACTGATCTCAGCAATATAATCAGTCAACTCAGATAAACTATTATCCAAACATACCTTGTTCTGACAGCTCAGAGCTCAGAAAGAAGCCCAAGATATTATATCAGTAACATGCTCCCTCCTCTGGACAAAATGGCCTTAAGCAAGAATGACTGGAGGCAAACTTCAATATAATCTCCAATGCAAGCACAGCCCATGCAACATCTGCTCACTAAATGGAACAGTGTTAAACGGTACACTAAGGATTAAATTGTTCATAGGTTTCACAAAAGAACACATATCAACTTTGAACTTGGAGCATCTACAATCCATGGGCTAGATATACAGATAAAAGCCCTGTCATACAAGATTTTAGTGTGCGTGCATATTATTTTAACTTAATGTGTTTATGTCCACGTATGCACCTGTTTCACTCTGTGGTGGCACATTTGGTGTAATATGACAACAGGACCCAAAACATCCCGCAGTGACAATGAGGTCTCTAAAAGCATATTTTTTTATTTTTTTTTTACATTTTCAAGTTTACAAAGTAGTAAGTTACATATTTTTGTCAATTATTTGGACAAAATACTTTTAAAAATAAACATTTAAATACATAATTCATGTCTAGATCTATGACTATTTTGACATTAATTCCTGAAGGTAATCTTTGTATTTCTTAATCATATATTCAATTAGAAGCAAGGATTGTGACAGATGTACTTACACTCTACACCTCTTACATTTTTCCTGCAATACCTAGTTATTATTTAAACTCTGGCTCACATGATCCAGTTCATGAGCAATTATTATGATTGAAGCAAAATTACAATCATACACCAAAAAAAAATATTACTAAATCCGGTAACCTTTTCTCACTAGAGAAAAATCATCCATCCTCCAAGCAAAAAACTAAAAAGGCATGCTGGGAGTGGGAGGGGGTTTTACCTGGCTGGTCAAGGGCTTTTTCTTTTTGTTAAATTTTTTGCCAATGTCCAATTCCTCCTAAAAGCAGCATTACCCAGTTGTCTCAGATAACTTACTGACCCCATGTCCCTTAATTAACAAAAAAGAAAAAAAACCTTATACTTCCTAATTATGGTTTGATAAACAAAAATAGGCTATATAGCGATATAGCACAAATTTGATTTTTATACACTGACATTTAACGAAAGCATATTAGACTATTCGGTACAAGAATTATAAAAAACATTCTTCAGAAGTACCGGTACTTCTCATAAAAAGATAGTGTGTGAGGAATTATTAATTTTGGCACTAGAATATTTTATTTACAGTGAACAGGAAGCTTCCTTGGTGCTTAGTCTCACAGTTGCCCTTGAAATACTATTAAATATGTAGATGATCAATTGTTGAGAGAGACACATTCCAAAATGTCTAAAGTGCAATAATTCAGCCAAAGTCTGCTAAAAGATTACTCCTTATCAAACAAATGCATATTCTCTGTGGCAATAACAAGTGGTTAATCAGTCTAAACATATTAGTGCCTCTCTGACACCCATACCCCAGAATGTCATTAGCACACCTTATGTTTCTTGTTTTTTAATCTCCTGCTAACATTTAATTCTGGTTTTATAGTCCTGCATAAAACGCATACGGCTCCACTTACTGCAGAGTAAAAGCTAAATTATGCACATTTTTAAACATGGCGGTAAGAAAGGCCCTTCCAGCCACCAACCTAGCGACACCTCACGAAGCCCTATACAAATGCTCCTTCAAACCAGATACATACACATTAGCATGTTAACGTATGTGCATTTTAGATTTCTTTGACTATTTTTAAAAAACAGCAAAAAGGGTTGTTTTATTTATTTCTCAAATGCACTTAAAAGGCAATATGCTAGTACAAAGGGGCCCAATTAAAAACTAATTTTCATGAGCTCCACTAAGTACATGGCAATACATCTCGTGTTAGTGCCTTAAGAATGGAGTTCTCCTGTCAAACCTAATGCTAAGATGGCACAATATGGTGCTGCAAAGCTTTTGGCCAAACAGGAAGGAAACAAGTTTTTATACGCAGTTTGTCAAAGTTGTCCAGTTTTTTTATGAACACTTGATAATTCCTAGTCCACCAAAAGGCTTCTGAATGTTGGGGCCCAACATGCAATGGCTAAAGAGCAGCACACAAAAACTGTTACAACTGAAGGAGCTCACCAAGTACTTGTGTCAGTTTCAACAGTATCCTGCAAACTTTTGAAGCAGTTTTGGGACAACAGGTAAGACATGCTCGTCATTTTCAGGCACAAAGGAGCAGTCAACATATTGGAAATGCATTTTTGAATTCTGCAATTCAATACCACAAAATAAACGCCACAAAATGCTGTTTATGTCTAGGATAAATGCACTGGAACACTGGTAGGAAGTTTGACACCAAAGGCGACATCAAAATTGTCAGGTTCCTGACAAAACCCTTTATTACTAAGGCCATTATCACCTGATCCACCACACTCAAAAGTTTGGGCACACAAACATGTACACTTTGAAAATGAACCAAAACTGCATTTTGAGTAATGGCTAGATTGTGTTATCACTGCACACGTGACAGGACTCTGCTCCTTTAAAACACAAAGACTATGTACAAAAGGTACTTTATAGTCAGGTTTTACCTTTTCTTCATGTAATAAAACAAAAACAACAAAAATAAATTACTATGGGTTGGTGAATTTTGGGTATAGGACTTCAATTTTTTTTAAAGCTCATCATGCATTCTGGTCCACATGGATAATCAATTTAAACTAACATGTCTTTTTTCTGTGGTGCTTAGGTGACCAGCCAGATTAATGCTCGACCTGTAATAAAAAGGATGACCTAACAGCTGAATATTAAAGTTACCTAAAGCCAATGTTTTTAAGTTTTTGCAAATCATGGTAAAGATTTTAAGCACCTCTCAGATTTTTAAAGCTGCGGTTTTATACCGAAGTGCTGCCGCAAAAGTCTGAACAATGCACATTTAAGGGCATTATTTTTTACGTTTAGAGTGGTTCTGCACGTATTCGCTCGGCCAAATAGACACAGACAACTGCTCCTGTGTGAATGGAGCCTAATGGCAAAACTTTTTTGTTTGTTTGGATAGACAGGCGAGGGGATAGAACCACTGTCAGGTTGTTATTGCGGTGTTCCCCATTAGGTAGATTCACTTTCAATTGTCCTGAACACGGTCACCCAGAATGAAAAGGGAGGACACACCCAAAATATTGATTTGCCACAAAAACAGAAATAGGAGGAGAAATCTTCCAATGGAGACACAAAAAACAGGAATAGGAGGAGAAATCTTCCAATGGAGACACTTGTTCCAGTAACGTCTAAGATAGCATTTCCCTTACACTGCAAATTTATCTCACTTCCTGTTGAATTTACATGACAGGAAGTGAAGAAAAATCTCCCTACTGAGATGCAAAATCGAAAGAACTGAGCGGATAGATAGACAAATGATCCTGGGTGACCTAGCAGCGTATTAAGGAATCACAGTAAATTTTCAGTTGCATTTTGAGAAGCATTTGAAAACATGTCCTACAAGTGGCAGAAACTATAACCCAGGGGTGCCATGTCACTAACTTGCCTCAAAAGAAAAGAAACTCTGGGTTGGATTGATGAGCTCCCCAACAGAATGAAAGGATGATCCAGACCTCCAGGTAGTGAAGACATACACCAGAATCCTAATAGGAGAGGGCTATTAAAGCACAGACTATCAACACTAGATCATTGCATTTTTGGCTTATCTTCTAAAAATGCTAATTTATTTATTACTGGTATTTATATAGAGCTGACAATTTACGAAGCACATACACATCGGTCCCTGCCTTCAAGTAGCTTACAATCCAAGAGCCTCATCTCACATGCATACATTTGAGGGCCAATTTAGACAGGAGCCCATTAACCTACCAGCATGTCTTTGAAGTTTGGGAGGAAACCGGAGTAGCTAGAAGAAACCCACGCAAGCAGAGGGAGAGCAGGCAATATTCACCCAGCTATGTCTATCATTGGCCAAACCGAACCTTTATGTCGACGTATGTCATTATAAAATAGAAGTTTTCTCTCCAACTACTGTGCGGCTTGCAAGGCCATTGGGGTGATGTTGTCTCCAATACTGTGCGAGTCAATAGCCTTGACAAATATGCAGGTTAGAAAACTTAGAAGTCCATACCTGCATGCTTACAGTGGCAAAGTATTGGATAAATAAGGTCAATATGACAGGCACCTAGCATGTTGAAAAATGCTAGCTGCCATATCTCTTATGACACAGTTTCTTTTAAGAATTTTGCCACAGCAGTAGAGACTATTCTTTTCCCCTCAGTACTCATTGAAACGTATATCATTAATATCCATAAAAAAAGGCTGTATTAAAGGAAAACTAGGTTTTATTCAACTAAATAAGTTAGTATACACTATGTATCATATTGCAAATATTCATATTTTAGTTTTATGACAAAGTCTTAAAAAGATAATTTCAGCATTTGGTCACCAAGGAGTAACTATAGTGTGAACAGCCATTGTACTTTGTAGTTTTAAAATCCCAGCTCAAGTTGATTTGATGTGATAATGCAGTGTCTTCACATTGGGCCATGAAAATACTAGATCTGGCCAGGACAATAGCTGGCTTATAGGTATTATACACCAGGCCAGAGTTGGGAAAGACAGTTCATTTTAAATGTGTATGTATATCTTAAAGCTGAATATAAAAAAAAATGTGTGATAAATATAAACATGTCAGTTTTGTAAAATGTCAACTCATCTCTGAGCACAGATCAAAAATGTATCCTGAATGCTGATTTGTTGCGATTTCATAATATTCTCAGACCGCTGCATAATTAAACTGGATGTGTTCAGATCTTGAGACAGTTTGACATCATGAACAGATATCTTTACCACAAGTATGTCTGAATGCCAAGGAAAATGGTGAGAAATAAATGCATGGAACTGTACAGCCTGCCTGGCTTCTATTCCCCAGCTATAGGTCACCTTTCTTTCTTAAAAGGGCATCAGCCAGAATGCTGGTGTTAAAGAAGCTTTGAATAATTTCATATCAAGCACCTTACTTACTCCTGCTCTTTTTTGCTGTTCTTCTGTACATGCATGGCTGAACATTTTGTACTTTTCAGATTTTCATTTCCTTGCCCATGTGTCAGCTCAATAACATCATTACTATAGCCTATCCAAAATTTCTTTTCAATTTTTATTTTTTGCTGGTTTCACTAGATTCTTTTCTCCGTGCCCTTTTCCTTCCCTAGTTCAGCCCACCAGCACAAAACTAACTTTGCTTCACTGCAAATATTAAAAATGTTTCTCAGAGGCATTTATACAAGATTAGAAGCTGCACAAAATACACAGCTAAGGATTCTATTGGCTGAACTCAGCAGATTTTCCTTAAGGCTTGACACCCCTCATTTTACACTGTTTTTTTTGTTTTACACAAATTCAGACACCAAGCTTAAAGGGGACCTATGCTTAAATCATTATCCTAAGAAATTTTTACAATCTTGCTCTTTTAAAAACTAAAAAGAAAATAGCAAGAGCATCAGTCACTGTTAGTACTGCAGGGGCTTGGAGGACTAGAGAGCCAATTAGGAACAGCATGGGTCATATGACCAGCCCCCGGAGCAGCTCAGAATTTCTTTTAACAGATAATTATTTGAAACAATCAGCTTAAAGCATCCGCGCAAATGGATATACAGACAAATAATGTTGCTCTTACAGACCACTAGCAAAAATGACCCCTTCTGTAAAAAAACTAAAATAAATTGTGATAAATAGTGGTGTGGAGTATATAATGTACAGCACAGGGTACAAACTAGAACATTATGGGGTATATAATGTACAACACAGTATAGAGAGTGCAGTGATATAGAGAATATAATGCACATCATAGTAAAAATTGGAAATAGTATCATTTGGCACAGGTAGTATGCGGATCTAGCACAGCAGTGCCTAAAATAGGAAAGGGAAATGATAACAATCATAAATAAAATTCAAAAAAGAAAACTAATGCAGTCACTACCTGTGTTGGTAAGCTGCAAAATATTACATTTGTTTTCTTGGGTTTAGAGCCATTTTAAAAAGGAGGCTTAGTTCAGGGATAACATTCAGCTTTAGGGAATTAAGTGCTTTAGGGGAGGGTGTAAGAATTAGGACATTATAGGGGAGGGGGTCAAAAGTACTGGAAGGGGGACTGATAAGAGGGCGTGCTTCAGTACCAACTACACTTTTAAAATCCAGTACATGAACACTTCCAGGTAGTGTGGGAGTTTGCTAAATCCAGCCCTAAAAGGGTTGCTTCACCAACCACAGAATTTGTAGGAGATTGGAAGGAAAGGTTCAGCACTGGTAGAAAACATCTGCATGTCTAGAGCAGCCCAGCAGTACCTGTAGCTGGGGGTGTTCAGATACCAAGTACCATATTTGGTACAAGTACATGTACAGACACTTTTCCAGCTGCAAGACTAGACGAGAGAAAAAACTTGAAAGGTTAGGAGGCAGCTGTCATTTTTAACCTCTTGCCGTCCGCCCGTAGTAAAAAAACGGACGGACGGCACTGCAGCATCTGCGGGTTGCCGTCTCCAGACGGCAATTTTTTTCTGCTCGCGCGCGCCCCCTAGCGGGCACGCACGGGCAGAAAAGACCCGTCCAATGCGAACACCCGGTAACGGTGCTCCTGGGACTTGTGCACCCCTGCATGATTTTTTTTTTGTTTTCATAAAGGGATGAACTGATACATTGTCAAATACAAGTACTGATACTTGTGCAAGTACTCACAGATACAAGTACTGATACATTTTTGTTTGTCATGTGACAGTTTTTCTAAAACAATACAGACTTATGATTTCAGGACAGTGGTGGAGCGCCAGAGCTAGATCCCAGCTGCAACTGTTGCAACCCTGGCACTTCTTGTGAAAATGTCAAGTATCAGCACTGGTATCTAAACATCCCTACCTGTAGCAGTGTTTTGTTTTTTCTTATTTTAGATATGCAGTCTCTTTAACCACTGTATTGTTCATTTTTGCTGCACGTTTTAAAACATAGGGGTGGTGGACCTGCATGTCAGCAGTGCTGTTTGTAATTGGCACTTCAGAAAACACAAACTGGTGGCCAGAGAGCCTGTAAATGGCGGTGATCTGAGCAGTCATTGAATGGTACCCTGTGTTTATTGTAATTACCAATTACGGCAATCACAAATGTAAAGACTCTAGTGTTTACATTTAAGAGCCCTCCTCTTACCCTCACAACAGAGGAAGGGGAGGAAGGAAATATCAGTGAAGTTTTAATGAATGAAGCAATGAGCAGCAGATTCATTGGAAGGAATTTTAAAGGACTAAATTATGTTTTTTAATCCTTTCAACCCACTTCTCTCCTGTGCATCTCATCGCCATCCTGTCTCTCTGTGACCTGTGTATTAACTCTTAACCTGAACATTAACCCCTTCATCTCCTCCCTGTATTTAGTGCACCATTAACAGGCTTTATATTTTAACCACCTCAAAGTGTGCATGTTTCTTCATCTCCAAGAAAATTGTGGCACAAAATGAGATCACCTTGGGGTGTCTACCTTCCAAAAAAGGGGGTAATTTGGGGGGGGGATGCCAATTCTGGCATATTTATTTGCCGTTTTATAAAAGAAAGGGAAACTTAAAAAAAAAAAGTAATCTTTTTTCCTTTATATTTGAAAAAAAATGTAAAAAAGAAAAAAAAAAGAAGTTACTAAAAACGACCCCAAAAGAAATCTTGATCTGGAAAATATATTTAAAATCCTTTTGGAAAGAATGCTGCATGACCAAGTTATTGTCGGTAAAAATATCACAGCACTGAAAACTATAAATTGGCCTGGTAATGAAGGGAATTACAGGCTTGTACTCAAGTGGTTCAGAAATACAAGGGGGTCCGTTCACTACCCATAGCCTGCTGACCCAACAGTGAAGGATCAGGAATATATTGATCTTTGCTCTCTACACCTGTCATCATATTCCCTCTAAGTTCATGTCGATAAAGCAGACCCCGATTAGCTCCTAGTGCTGATCCTTCCTCTCCCAGTCTGAGTGCTGTTGTGAAGGTGGTGACAGAAGGTACTATCCAGACTGATATAGGCAGCTATGCTAGTTGTATGTAAAAAATATATGAAAAATATTTTTTTTTTAAAAGGAACACAACTGCATTTTCTTTAAAATGCAGCTTTAACGGTCACCGTGCACATACAATCTTTGTACAATCAACTTTAGATTTCCCAAAACTATGTAATAGGAGGAACTTCCTAAACTATCACGCAGGCCCTCACACTACATATGGTAGTTGTAGGTAGATCTAAAGGTCCCCACACACCTTACGATAATCGTACGATAATCGCGGGAAATCCCAAGATCGTACGATTATCGTAAGATTTGTGGAAGCCATGTGAACTCTACTACTGTAAGGTCGCACGACTTTAAACTTACAAACATGTTTGCAAACCCGCCGAGCATCATACGATGTTCGGCGTGTGTGTAGCATGTTCGTAAGATAAATGCTGGACGGGCCGGTGTGCGCAAGCGCACACTGCCGTTCGGCATTGTGGTCATCGGAAGCCCGCCCCTCGGGGGGCGTGGCTTGCGATCATCGCAAGTACGATCTGCCTATGCAAGATAGGCAGATCGTACGTTTTTTTAAGTACCTTACAACCATCGCAAGACAAAAGTCTTGCAAGGTTGTAAGGTGTGTGCCCAGCCTAAAGGAAATTGCACATTCAGATTTCAACATGTGTGGTGACTTTCATGGTTCTGTGTAGGGATGCACTGATAGCAGTTCAGATACCAGTGCCGATACCAAGTACAATACTTAGTATCTGTGCATCCCTAGTTCTGTGGTGGTCTTCTATATCAGTTTAAAAAAACAAAAACATAACACAAGGTAAGAAAAGCCACCACTTGTTTTGACAATCAGAAACATGCCATATGGAAAGTTAGGCCTTAGTGAGCACAATGCAGAAAATCCAACTCAAACGTACATCACCTGGAGATATGCCATCACTTTCAGATAACAGAGGAAAATAGGTGCATTGTGCTAAACTGGAGCTTTCTACCTAACCTTTAACTTTCAGTCCATGTAATCCTTACAAACTGCATCATCGTTCTATACCGAAAACTGCAGGTGTACCTATTGCAGACGCTTTGTGCTATGAACAGCTTAACAGCCCACTTTAGGAGGGAACATTTTTCCAGCCATTTAATGATGTGCTATTATTGACCTTTTGTGCTGTCACACTGCATCAGCACCACAGGCGTGAACACTTCTACACTTTAGTGTGCCTGTCAGAACAGGGCAGTTCTAGCATTTTAACTCATCATCACCTAGCCAAAAATGAAAACAGGTGTCCTTATCCCCGACTTCAGGGATACGCCACAAATAAAAAGGTCTTATAATATATATTTATAAACAAAAATAAAACAGATCACAATAATATTTACAGAGCCTCAAACAATCAGCATTTAAACATTAGTACAACAGGATTTTTAAGGATAAGCAGCAAGGAATGGTTAGCTCATAGCTGTTAACACTGCAGAAAACCAGATATGATGTGAGAAAGATGATTCATCTTCCTTAATTTCTATAAGTGTCATAATGACTTTTCTAATAGAAAACCTGGATTAATTGGCCATAAAAGGGAAGCCATAAAAGTGACAAATGTTTTAGTCAGATATCAGTGCTGTGGTTAAAATCAGAGGCATTATATATTCAATATCTTAATCAAACTTTAAAGCTGAATCTCAGGATAAGCAATCCTTGTCTATATACAAGAGGCATGTGTATTCTTATTTGAATCATGGTGTGCTTTGTGCATTTCTTCCAGATCTGTGCAGTAATCCACTATGAAACATTTGCCTCTGTGCAGGAGCTTTCTGTAATAAAGACCAGCTACCGCTACCGTTTCTTCTTCTGCAGAGTGACTGGTCTTGTATCCTCCTCTCCTGTAGTTTTCTGCAGGCAGCCTGTAGCAGGTGGGCCTACTTGGCCCCTCCCACAGCTCTGTGTGAAGGCTATATGCAGCACAGTGATGATGTCATTGTAAAGACATTTGGGTTTGCATAAGCATTTGGTGCACACAAAGTGGATTTCTATCCTTTGCGGATATTGAGGAACATCCAAGCAAATACCGGCGCCGCCGGTTACGAGAGGATGGCCAATTAGGACGTTTTAGTGGAAACACAGATGAGGCAGCTCCCACCGGTCAAAATGACCTCCGATCTGGGAAATACAAAGAAAAACAGAGCGCCTCCATCGTGTAAAAGATCATTTATTCAAACGGCAACACAGCTGAAAATGTACTCACAAGAAGGATCGATCAATAAAAGCATGTAAGATGATGCAATGGGAATCACTGGCAGCGGGAGTCTCACAGAATGAAACCGATCAAACGTCCTCTGCCCCTGTGAGTTCGAACGGTCTACGCGTTTCAGGGGCACGCCCCCTTCATCAGAACCTGAATGAACTCTTCAATATCCTGCTCTATTTAAATTAATCGTTAACCAATCACTGGGAAAGGTAACGTGGCAGTGTCAGACCAATTGCGGGTATTTTCACTATGCGCTCTCACCTGTCTGACGGGAAAACCGCCGTTACTGATAAGTAAAAACATTGGCATTATAGTTAAAATTATTGTATGATAATTCCTAAAATGAATTGATGGCAGTATATGTATATAAAAAAGGATCATGTGATTAAGGAAATTTAAAAGAATTTTAAAAGATTTTTAGAAGGATAACATTTCGTGAATCTAATGGGAGCGGCTCTTAATAATTAATTAATAATAAAGATTATTAAGAGCCGCTCCCATTAGATTCACGGATCTCCCGATCTAGAGAAATGTTATCCTTCTAAAAATCTTTTAAAATTCTTTTAAATTTCCTTAAATCACATGATCCTTTTTTATATACATATACTGCCATCAATTCATTTTAGGAATTATCATACAATAATTTTAACTATAATGCCAATGTTTTTACTTATCAGTAACGGCGGTTTTCCCGTCAGACAGGTGAGAGCGCATAGTGAAAATACCCGCAATTGGTCTGACACTGCCACGTTACCTTTCCCAGTGATTGGTTAACGATTAATTTAAATAGAGCAGGATATTGAAGAGTTCATTCAGGTTCTGATGAAGGGGGCGTGCCCCTGAAACGCGTAGACCGTTCGAACTCACAGGGGCAGAGGACGTTTGATCGGTTTCATTCTGTGAGACTCCCGCTGCCAGTGATTCCCATTGCATCATCTTACATGCTTTTATTGATCGATCCTTCTTGCGAGTACATTTTCAGCTGTGTTGCCGTTTGAATAAATGATCTTTTACACGATGGAGGTGCTCTGTTTTTCTTTGTATTTCCCATATTGAGGAACAGGTTTAAGTAAAACTCTTGTGCCCAGAATTAAGCTGAAGACTGGTCAGATAAAATGAAATACAATGTAATCTATAATTCTCACAACAGCGCCAGTGTATCCTGATCAACTTTTACGGCCTTTAAAACGTACCCAAAGCCAAGCCTTTTTTTCTCCCCTGTGGTTAGCAGTTAGAACCCGTCAGGTTTGTATTGCTGTCCATGTCCCCATCAGGAATGTTAAAGTCCATTTGTCCTGGTGACCACTGTCACAGGGAATGTAAGTGAGGGCAAATCTAAAATTCACGTGTTACCAAAGCAGGAATAGAGGGGATTGTCTACCAAAGGGGATATTTGTTTCAGTGTCAACTTAGTGTGAAAACAGTTTTAGAAAATGTCAAATGATGCTTTACACAAAATACACAATAGTGCTGAAATTGATGCAGGGCGTAAAACGGCTTTCCATTTTATCATTAGTGTTAACGAAAATGCTCTGCATGAAAGAAAAAAAATGACCTTATTTTTTTTGTTCAAGAGCGGCTAACAAAACAGCAGGATTAATCAGAGAGACTCTAAAACTTACATATTGTGAATTTAAATAAAAGGGTGCCTAAAGAGAGCTACTGATCATCACTTAGGGAAATACTGCAAGAAAGGCATAACTCGTCTGCTAGAAGTATCTAAAGACTTCTCCTCACACTGACCTCAATAGAAAGAGTGTTACCTAAACTCCAAAACTGCACTTGAGACGATTGACAATTTAGAAGGTAACACTGCACTGGTGCCAATAAAATGTTAATGCATTGAGCAACTGTAGTACCAGCAGAACAACAATGTACTAGCTAGTTACTAAAATAGTTTTGTTACATAAAAAGAAAAAAATACAATACTCAAACATGCACATGTAAGCTCTTGTGTAATATCTGTACATTACCATTGCAGTAGAAAAATAAACATATCTGTTAATTACATTTCTCTATGCAGAACGTTAGTTTTAATAAGCCTAATGCGGAGCATACGCAGGACATTTTCAAAGATATCCATCAGCGTTCACCAGCAGACAGACTGGACATCACAGGGGTAGGTTAACTCTGAGGTGACCCTTTACATATGCAAACAGTAGCTGCCACCATGTGTTTTAGTGGTAACACATACTTTCTACAGAGTCTGCTGTCAAAGTCTGCCTTTGTCTAAGGGAATAATGTAAAGCACTATCATTTACCTGATACCCGCTCCCTCAGTGCTCTGTGTTCATCTCTAGCCTCTCGTGAACTGTGCTTTGGCATTCTCGCATATAATGTAGGGCTGTAGACCCTGCATTAAATATGATGCCAACATGTTTCGGACTGCTGGAGTGGAGGAGAGAGAGCAGGTGGTCATGTTTTTGTTTTATTTTTTGGGGAGATGGGCTTTACCCCCCTTTCGCCGCCACAGCCGTTTTTACATTTGCTACACACGTTATTATGCACATTTTAGGCATAAGGTTTTCCTATCTCTTTCCCTGCCTTATGGCACGGCCTTCGGGCCCCTGTAAACAGACTCCTGTTGGCTATAGTGGCCAGATTGCTTCCAGAGTGTAATAGACCCCTAATGTCACCCTAAAAAGTACCTGTAATTTCCAATGTGCTATCACATAGTGGGTTTGTTCAAGCTATATTTTTTTTTCCTATTGAACTTTGCATACAGGCCCCCTATATGAGAGCACATTGGAGGCCATAGGTTCTCTTTGAGACATTAGGGGTCTTATTGTTATTATTATTATTATTATTATTATTATACAGGATTTATATACTGTATTTTTCCATGTATAAGACTATACTTTTTCATAAAAATATTTACCTCAAAATGGAGGGGCATCTTATACATGGGGGGCCGAGAGGAGAACTGCGTTTGCAAAACTGCCGATACCTCTGCAAACTAGCCTCACAAGTGAAACTTCCGATTGCAGAGACACACTAACAGGTTTCCTCCAATCATGAGCCTTATGTACCCGACATCAGCTGATGCTGCGGAGAGCCTGTAGCCAGTGCCCAGATGCAACAGGGAGTGGTAATGTCGGAGCATTCTGAGCCCATAAAATGTCAGAAAACAAAAAAAATCCCGGTAAATACCAGGAAGTGGCTGTCTTACTCTGCAAAATTTAAACTGGATGTAATCAGTTATGCAAAAGAGCATGGAAAATATTGATTTCTGAATTTTGGGTAAGAAAAGTGGGGGGCGTCCTATACAATTTGTGCAGCGCTTTACAAAATAGTGGAGACAGTACAGTTACAATACAAGTTACAATACAATATAGTTTCAGAATAGGGTTGCGAGGGCCCTGCTCATGAGAGCTTACAATCTAGTAGTATGGCCCCCAAAAATGGTCTGGTCGCCTGAGGTTTGAAAAGGAGAGCAGGGCCTGGCAGTGAAAGGGTTAAATGAGGTGGGGTAGGCAGGAGGTTAGGGAGTTTAGAACTTTAGATTGCAAAGAAATATGTAAATGGCTTTCATCAATAATTTCTGCCAACTATTTATATCCCTCCTTGTCTTCTGTAGTGTTTTTAACAGTCATTTTAATGTACCCTGGTACTCCATATATTCAAGTTCAATGTCTAATAAAAAGGATACCAAATTCCTAATGAAAGGGTTTAAGCGTTTCAAAAAGCACTCTAAATGAAATCTTTGGCTAAGATGCAGAGTACTGATCATCACTCTTACCAAGTAATCAATAGGAGTCAACTGAGAAATGTAAAGCTCAAGAGTGCTTAGGTTTTAGCTGCAGCCAAAAGGCATAACAACTCTTCAGAGTAAAGAGATCACTAATACAATTATTCACCTTAAAAGCATACATACTTCCTATACCTACATATACTAGTTTTTGTGTGTGACAGAAAAGCGCTAACACAATACAAAATTAATTATGTTTTAATGTGGCAACATTTTTTTTTTCACTTTTGGGATAGAGTAGTAAAGTGTTAAAAACCCTGTTTCTACCATTTGGGAGATTTCCCACTGCTTCCTGTCCTGGTGGCACAGCAGGAAGCGAGAGGCAATCCCTACAAAACAAGGGGCATTTCTCTCAGACATTTGTCACCAAACAAGTGTCCCCCATTGGAAGATTTTTCCTATATTATTGTTTGGGTGACAAATTAAACCAATGCAGAAGGTTTTTTTTTCTTAAAGTGATATTAAAGTCAAACTTTAAGCCTTTTCAAAGGCTGATAAATCGCTTACAATGGATGCTCTCCTTGATGTTTTAATTATAGTTTCCTATAGAATCACCTGGTCCTCTGAGCACTGGTCCTGGCATCCTGTTTTAGGGTGGCTGCTTTCTCTTATAGGGTCCAATGAAGCCACCCGAGTGTGTGCTAGTAAGCTGTGTGCATCTCTACAAACGCAACACAGCAAGGCAAGACACTTCACTGGATTCCTGCTCCTCTCTCCTCCCTTTTCCAAGCCAGTAGATTGACATCTGCTGGAGATTGGTCTGTCCCTTGGGATCTTGCTCTGGACAGGAGGTTCAGGGAAGCTGAGCGAGTTGGAATAAGTGGTTTAAAAACATAACTAAGGGCTCGGGGAAAAATGTAAAAAATACTTCGGTCTGGATTCAGGATTGAAAAAAAAAAAGGTTGAGACTGAGTTTAATATTAAAAAAGTTTATGTCCAGCCTCTTGCTCTATGTCATCAGGACATATAGATGTGGAGCATCTCCTTCACAATTTTGTGGAATGTTCTTTTTTTGTTGATGTTTACCTGTTTACGAATTTATTGGATATCGGTGAATATTCTTATTGGTAATTATGACATATGAAGTATCAAGGTGTGTTGTGCAACATGCCCAGGTGTACACTGAAATAGGTTTCATTGAGGGCTTTTTTGGGCATTGTATATAAATGTTTTCATATTGCTCGTTCGGGATCTTTTGCATACCCGTTACTTAGAGTCCTAGTTTTCAACTTTCAGCTATATTAAATAGAATGGGGTATCATGCAATATATTTTCTTTCATATTTATACATTCATTTGTATTACCGATTACTGGTCATGATCTATCACAGCCTTTGTCAACCCAGGTGCCATGGCACACTGCGGTGCCTTTCGGCTTCCTCAGGGGTGCCTCAAAATGTTTACATAAGTCATGCCACTGATGTGAAAAGGGCTCCTGATGTGAAAGAGCAGAGGGCTCTGATTCGAAGGTGGCTCCTAGTGTGAGAGGGAGTGACTCAGATGTGTGGTTTGGAGTTACCACTTAAACTCCATACCAGACACCTATCTTGGAGGGACCACATGTAATGTTTTACATATATGTTTTTTTCACATTTTAGACTGGGTTGCCTCAAGATTTGCATACTTTTAACCCCTTCGTGACGGGAGACGTACACTGTACGTCCAGCCACAAAGGGACGAAATGACTTGTCACGTACACTGTACGTGACGAGTTATTTGCTGCTTTAGAGGGCTGTTAACCGCTGAAACGTTTTTTTTCTCTTTTTTTATATTTTATTTGTCCTAAGTGAGGCGTTAGACACACGTGATATAAATATGTAGCACTATCTGTCCCCAAAAAACAATATATAATATGTGTGGGTGCACTTTGTAAGAAAGTATATTACTGACGTGGAAGAATCACACAGCAAAAATGTCAAAAGTGCGTCAGTCATTTACAAACAGAAACTAAAAACAAGCTCAGTCATGAAGGGGTTAAAGGGTGCTTTAACCTTAACAAAGTTCAGAAACACTGATCGGGTGGCTTATATGACTACGTGATTTTGGTTACTATCCATCATTACAGATTTTGACTACTTTCCTTGTCAAGCTAATCTCAGGCAGCACCAAGTGTGGTAAACGGTTATGTTTTACGTTTAGTTTCCACTAATGTAGAAGTAGGCTTAAGGGAATCAGGACTTCACAGTGCTTTGGCAAATTAGCAGCTATTTTATTTTTTAAAAACCCTCTCCCGGGGCCAGGCTGTTGAAGTGGAGAAAAGAGGTGCCTGTGTGACAATTGGTGAAGTTGGGTCGCAATTTGAGTGAAAATTGCGCCAGCGATGATTATGAGCCATACTGATTTCAAGTTTGGGCACCTCACGTTCAGCTCCTTTGTACAGCATATTTTAAAAGACTTTAGTCTCATCAGAGCAAAATGGTGTTTGATATATGCATTAAATTCTAATTTGGATGCATACATCATGGCTAAAGCTAAATGGTAACAGTTACATTAAAACTCAAATGCAATTTCTTCAATGCCGATGTGACAATGCAACTTCAAAGCTCAACTCCGTGCACAAAAACATATTTAAAAATCTTCAATAGTCACAAAGGATATAAATATTTTTGTGTACCAAATGCCTTTGCAAACCCAACTATTATCTTGTAGAAAGTAGCAGTAGCAAATGTTCCTCAAGTAAAAGATCACCCTTTAGACATGTATTCAAATACAGCTTAGTAATTGTAAAATAAACTGCGACATTCTACTCTACAGTCCTAGATAGAACTGTACTGTTATTCTTTTTTATTTTGCCAAAAGCAAGCTTTTTCTAAGTAGCATTGACCTCAATCATATGATTAATTACATAATACTACATTAATTGAAAAAATTAGTTGTTCATTTTCCCTGAATATCATTCTGTCTTAGAACAGTCGATTAAGCTGTTCATCAAAGGTGAGTAGGCAAGGTCAGCAAGGCTGTACCTCTTCATCTATTCATTACTGATTCTCCATGGTAATTAACAATGCCAACATTTACATAAATCACATTCCCTCTGATTGTACTCCTATACTTTGAGGTGGGGGGGATTCAATCTTGACAATGTTTGATTTTTACTTCACAAGCTGACTCAAAATTGTTAGTTATCCAATGTCACTGGAGACAAAGCATACTTGGGCTAGGATTAGGTGGTTTCCATGGCTGAAGTCACATAAGTGCCAATAAAAGATTAACATCCATAAATAAACCAATACTAAACCCATTGCTACCCACAGTAAAGGCAATTCTACCATCAAAACTGGGGCCATTCTTAGGTACTAGAAATACATCATGCTAAATACGTTTACACACACACACACACACACACACACACACACACACACACACACACAATACATTTTTTTTTCACTTTAGAGAGTGGCTGACCTTTACAAAAAGGTTTATATCAGTCCATTGATGTATTCATTTACAGGGCTGGACAACTTTAGGTTCCATGTAGCTACAAAGCCTAATTTTTATCAGCCTTTGTAGCCATCAGCACACTAGAGCAGTGGAGTGCATCTCCACTTTTGAAATTACATTTGAGAAACCCCCTCTATATGGTTGTTATGCGTTACCATTTACATAGCGTAGTAGCATACCTAAAAATAAGTTTTCAAAAATTATTTCTTATGCTTCCAATTATTTTCCTTAGAGTGGGATTATACGTAAAAAAAAAACTACAGGTGGCGTCTATTGCTTACAAGATGAGGGACAGACTTGGGACAGTTTTTTAAAAAAGTGCATTAATATACAATGCCTTGAGATTTTTAACACATAGTCCTGTACAACTGATAAGGACGCTTTGCCAGAGTACCGACAGGATTAATGATGGTAAACAATAATTCCACAGCTACACCCACCCTACACACACACACACACACACTACATAGAATAGGAGAACTGCTAGTGTGCAGTGTTGAGATAGCCCAATATTAATACATATAGAGCCATTTATTCTAAACTACATAAGTTTTTGGCTTTTTGGGTCATCATTCGGGCAGTGTATGGAAACCATGGCTTCTACGGAGCAGGCTTTAGGACCCAACTAGCAGGTATAAACATTAAGTATATGGTGAGAACTAAAGGAATCAAAAAAGCCCCCCAAGTGAATCAGTGGTTCAGGATGTGCATTCAGCCATTAAATATTAATTTTATGTTTTTCAGATGTGTCGCTTTTTAACCAGTTGACATCCGCGGTGTTAAACCCCCTTCCCATCCAGGCCATTTTTCAGTATTCAGCGCTGCGGTACTTTGACTAACATTTATTCCGTCATGCAGCGCTGTAACATGTGAATTGATTTTACACCTTCCAACTTATGTCTATTTGATAATTCCCCAGCCTAATGTCCCATGTTGAGAATACTTTTATAAACGTATAGAAGAGTCACATCTTAATAAATGTGATCACTATGTCAGCTATGCCATAATGGTTACATTCGGGATAAAGGCTTCAGTAAAAAAAACAAAGTGTGTGTGTGTGTGTGGTGTGTGTGGTGTGTGTGGTGTGGTGTGGTGTGTAAGTGTGTGTGTTCATCTGCCCAAAATAGAAAGAAAAAAAAAGCAGTGTTTTTATTAAAACAGTGTACCAAACTAAAGCCTTGTATATATCCTTAAAAATGTATACAAATTATTTATTTAGGTATGGAAATTAGTAGGGATGTCCCGATACCACTTTTTCAAGACCAAGTACAAGTACTGTCCCTCATGTACTTGCCGATACCAATTACCGATATTTTTTCTTAAAGGGACATGTGACATTTTTTCTAAAACAATACAGACTAATGATTTTAGGGCAGTTTCTCACCAGTGCTGCGTGCATTGGAGGTGGCAGGTTCTCTTTAAGGTGACATTAGGGGACTATTAGACCTTTCCACTTCACTGGATTCACTGAATGTAAATACAGCAGTCAGTGGCTGGGAGCAATAGCCAGCCTGCTATTGGATATTTTAAATTGCAATAGCCAATAGCAGGCTGGCTATTGTACCCGCCCACTGCCTGCTGTCAATCAGCAAAGGAGAGAAAGGAGAGAAATGAAGACAAAGTTCTCAATCAGGTCCTCTCTGCTGATTGACAGCAGGCAATGGGCGGGTACAATAGCCAGCCTGCTATTGGCTATTGCAATTTAAAATATCCAATAGCAGGCTGGATATTGTTACAAGTGTCTATTCCTTTTCCACTTGATGAAACGGTTTGCTTTTGGTGGTATCTCACAGTGTCAGCTGTCTGTGCTCCTTATGTGTTTAATAATGCCCTCACCAGACATACACAGATGTTTTCCCTCTCAATGAAAGAAGAGAAAGTCCGTTCTGTGTGAAGGCAAGATTTACAGCTTCTCTCCTCTCCTCCCCCGTGAGCACACTGAACGGAAATTCAATGAGAGTGAAAACTGCTGTGTAGGTCGGGTGAATGCATTACACATAAGAAGCACGGACATCTCACACTTTGTGATATATTAACAAAAGCAAACCGTTTTACCAAGTTGAAAAGGAGGGGACACGGAGGAGCAGCAGCTAATGTAAAGGGAGAAGAGCCTGTCCACACAACACTTACCACCCACCATGCTGTCACACTTCCGTCCGGAGAGGTCAGAGCGGAGAGGGAGCCTGCCTTTGTTGGAGAGGTATTCCGGGGAGGGGCTATGGGGGTCAATGGCCAAAGCTAGTTTCAAAAAATTAAAGGGCCGGTATCTGATCTATGCATCGGCGCATTTTCAGGACTACAAGTACTCCTGAAAATGCTCTGTATCGGGACATCCCTAGAAATTAGTCAAAATTATTTACATGTTAACTGATGCATGCGGATGCTACTAAACTCTGGCTCTGACCTCTGAACACGAAAGGGTTAAATAGCAAAGTACAAATGAACATGTTCTCATAGCCAGCAAAATGCACTACATCACATCTGGTGTGAACAAACAAAAAAATAAATAGTTGCATGAGTTGTTGGCGGAGGTAATAGTAGTAGAGTATGCACAGTAGGGTCAGCTTAAACCTTCTCACCTTTTGGCATTTCTGTAGGCAGGTAATGGGGTTCTTGTGCACTGACATGATCCCAATCAAAGTCATCATAGAGATCCTGATGATAGTCACAGGCTGCTGGGCCATCATCAAAGGTGCAACCTCCTGAAAAAAAAAATCCATTGAGATATTAATTTTCAGAAATCCTATAAATATATTTAGATAGTCATAAGGTTATAAACAAATACACATACATAATCCTCAGCACTGGACTTGCATATATAGCAATGCATGTGCACAATGGTAATGTGTATTAACTTACATCAGCACAGTTTGTAAGGATCAATGTCCGTTACCTCAACTGGGGTTTATGGAGCAAAAATTTTTATAGAAACATACATTTGTATCAAAATCTGTACTATCAGAACCCAATATCCCTTTTGAGTTACTTTAAAACAAATCTTCATCTTTCCTAATTTTCAGATGCTCATGCACAAGGCATGGAAAATAATGAATCTGGGGAAATTGAATAGAACAATTTAGGGACATTTAACATTCAAAGGGTATCTCTAACCATTTATTTTATGAATACCCAATATTCCGGTCAGTTTTTTAAAATGTTTTTTCTGCCATTTCCTGTCTGGGAGTTTCACTTCCTATCCCAGTGACATATAAAAAAAGAAAGCAAATCTTTTTAAAATTAGTGGCTATTTTAAGGGTGTTTTTTTTACACTTAATTTTACAGATAAAACACTTTAAAACATGCATTAAGAAAAATAAAAGAAAGCAAATTTAAAAAGTTTAAACATTAATTATTAAGCAACAGACCAAGGAGCTGCATTAGAGCCCTTTAATACAGGTAGTCCGATCAGGTCCATTCATCAGTTTTACAGGCACATCTCATCAGAACCCCAATATTAGTCTATAGTCAGCCGTTTCTAAACAGGCATGGGTCCGTTTACATCCGATAACCTCCAACTCTGACCAGGTCTGGAAAACCAACAGAGTTGGCTTTTGGCGGACCTGATCGTAACAGATGTGGGTTAATCAGATGTAAACAGACATGTGCGTTTACATTTGATTCCCAATAGACTGATATGGCGTCTGGTAAAGTGATGGAGGAAAAAAACTGACAAGATGGAGGAATAACTAGACGGACATGGATGTCACAATGGTGACACCTGTTCTGAACTGCTTCCATCAGCAGGAGATCTGTGGAACGTACAGGCGCCGGCCCATGTGAAAGGGCCTTAGGAACAGCTCTAAAAATACAACACAAATAATGCTCTAAAAAGAGCATTCTTTTTAGAATAATCTTTATTTAGGTATACTGACAGGTAGGAAAAAACAGTACATTCACCCACGTTTATGTGGAAGTGAAAATATACTTCACATTACATGTTGCTGAAGGCAAACAATATCATAGGATATGCACAAAACATACTTTTGTTGCGTTGACTGTATTGTTACAATTCTAAGCCTATGATAAAGATTGACAAAATATTCCATAATGAATCTACATTTTCCCTATCTTTTAAGGTTCATAAACCAATAAACAAATAAACAAATGAGCGGAAAACAGTGACCATCTCATTTCCATTTATTTCCCTAATCCCATTCACTTTATCAAACAAAGTCCCTACCGAGGATTTACCCGCATTTACAAAAAGGTGGGATATCAAGGTTTTTTTTTGTTTTTTTTTACAGGATTTATTAGAACTTGGTATCTAATGAAAAAAAAGCATTGCCAACAGATATATTCAGGAATGTTAAATTGTAGGCATTTTTGCACATATTTGTTTACTGTGTTGGGTGACAGCGGCGCTTCACATATTTGAATATTAATGCAGGCTTGCGCAGCTAATTTAAGTTAGCAGCTGTAAAGAGGAATGCCCAGTTTAAGAGTAATCGAACGCTGAAGTTTCTATAGAAAAGTTGTAGGCATTGGTCAATAATGTTGTGCACCACTGGCTAGAAAGGAACTGACCTAAATGCCACATCCCATCAATCCCACATCCCCTCCAACTTTCCGTGGAGACACCCAGATACATCTCCAAGAGTCGGAATGGTGCTCTGCACCATCTAGAGCAAAGCAAGGCAAATTCTGGCCCTCCAGCGTTGGTGAAACTACAAATCCCATTATGCATCTGCATATGGGAGTCATGTCCGTGGATGTCAGAGTCTTGCAATGTCTAATGGGAGAGTATAGTTTACAATAGGTCTCCTGTTTAGAGCTGGTAGAAGATACATGCATCAGCTTTGCTATTTTAGTCTTTTGACTGTCAGTGTGATACTGGGGTGCCTCTCCAATTCCCTGATAAAATGTTTTGTTGCAGTCTAGTTGCAACTCCAGGTCAGGAAGCAATTTATAAAAGAGAATGATAAAGGATTTAGTAGCCAAATCTCTCTGCAGACTGTTTTAAAAGCTGATGTGCCTAGTGTTCTGCGGGGGTCACATAGGCCATTCCTGCCACAGTTGCTAAAGATAAGTCACACTGGGACATTTTGAGCCCTAAATATCAGTCAGCAAGCCACCACAAAACCCAACTAATGGCTGTAGACTTCCTACAGAGGGATTCTTTTTTTTTTCCCCGCTAAACATTGGCCTTCATGAGCCATTGAGCATTTATGTCTTTCTCAATCTACAAACCGATCATCATTCAAGTTAACCTCTGTCAAAAAGACAGAGATACAATAAATTAACTCAATGCTTTTTTTTTATATACATTATTGTGTAAATGGCTAATGTAATGGATTCTGAATGATAATTCCAGACAGACTAATGTTGTTATTAAAAGAACATCAATCCAGAAATGTAATTACAAAATTGCAAACTTGGCATTTACTCAGGTCAGAATACCATGGCTTACATATCACTTCTCTGTTGTATAGAAACAGGACACATTTGTTCAGTTACTTTAGTGGAAATAAACCTTTTCATTGCCAAAGATGCATATTGTCTTTGCTTTCATGTGGCCTTACACTGCAATACATTACTATTTTATTATCGGTCTGTAGAGTACAGCATTGGTTAACATAGGATTTTAAAAAGTATAAATAGTTCCATACACAAAAATTAAAAATAATGTTGGTGTTAATGCAGTCACGTTTGTCAAAAGGGGATTGTTTGCTTCTTATTTTTTTGTATCTCTACTTTGTCACTAACATACAGCAAGCAACTCCCAATCACAAGTTCAAACTCCCATGTTTTCCTGCAGTTTACCCTACTTAGTGGTCTTGCTGTAGCATTTTTGTGTTCTTTGCTGCTCTCCCTTATTTTTTCAAAACAAAATAACCAGTTAGTAATAGCTCTCTTTTATTAAACAGAAAAAAGAATTCATGCTAAAATATGAAGAATCCTTAGTCATGCACAGAATAAAGACTGCTGTAGAAAGACTGTGGCACAGGTTAAAATACAAGTCATCCATATTCATGAATTTAAAGAGCTCCACTGAGCTTTATTTGCATCTAAACTGCCAATAACTCGGGAACATTCGGTGGCTACTTTGCCACACACACAGGGACCATGGGGAACAAAAATAGCCAGCTTCCAGAAGGAAGAACAGTGTGCCAGCACAAATTCAGAGAGGACGTCAGGTTCTACACCCGAGTGATACACAAATAATGTACAGTTTTCTTAATTTAGGTACTTTAAGATTAACTCCTGTGTCACTTTAACAATTCTCTAATGCTCCACATGGCGGCTGTAAACAGGAATGTCTGACTAAAGGTGCCCATACACTTTAGAACCCTCGCAAGACACTAGTCTTGCGAGGGTTGTAAAGTACTTAAAAAAACGTACGCACACCGGCCCGTTCGGCAGTTGTCGAACAAGCAGGCCACTAACTCGCCGAGAATCGTACGATTCCCGGCGGGTTTTCCAGCCTGCTTGTTCGACGGAAGACGTGTGACCATACAGTAGAAACGGTCGCACTCCTTCCATACACTGCACGATTCTCGTACGAGAATCGCGCAGTGTATGGGCACCTTAAGCTAGATGTTCCCGTTTATGGATTGCTCTGGTCTCACAGATCCCAGGAGGCAGCCAAGTTTTACATGCAGATGGACCATAATACAACATATCTATGGGCATCCCTACTTTTAATAAAGGGTTTACATTTGTTTTAACACTTTGTGATGCTCTTTTTCAAGATCTAAGAATGCATAATAAACTGGATTGTAAGTGATTACATGAATACTTATATTTCAAAACTACACAGATTATAGATCATCAACAACAATCCTTAAATTTTTCAAGGCAGCTGTGATGGTATGTTCTATTACAAGGACTTTTCCCGTGAGATAAGTCTGCCAAGTCTATCAGTTTTGATTTTAGACAAACCAGATTGATACCAGGTGTTTTGCATTTCACTCACAGGTCATGCAAGCTTGTAGTATATGAGCATAAAACATTTTTTGCGCCTCAGGGAAAAGAAACATCCCAACACTGGCTAATATCTAAGCATCTTACATCTGTCCATCATATGATTCTTTGCCTTGCTACATTATGGACACGCCTTCAGGGTGAAAATGATCATTTCAGAAATCTGAAGCAACAGTTTTTGCCATGAGAAACTTTCTAACTTGCTCTCACACTGCTATAGTATACAGTGCGTATGCAGCATCAGTTCTCTGGTTGAGTCAGCAGTACAGAAGTGGGTCTTGGTGCGATCAAGCATGATCAAGTACTTAACCTATCTATGGCTAGGCACCCAATGTATTTATCATACAGTACAAATTATACATATTTATATACGACTATATTACCAAGCACAGAAATACAGGCAATTGTGCATATGAAACTGAAGCAGATATGTGTCCGCTATTAGTAAGAGCAGAGTGATGAGTGAAGTGACTTCCCCCTCGCAGCTAACCTAACCTTGTCTGCTTATAAAAGGAGAAGATGACACACAATGGAGACCTGTGCCTGCAAGGCAGTCATTAGCCCTTTTATACATTAAACACCCTCTAGTATATTAACACGAGCTACCAACAGATCACATATTTAATAATAAAACAAGATGGATGCCCTTAATTGTAGTCATGTGAACTAATGCAATTCTACATATTAAAATGTTAAAAACGGTATAAAATATAATTTTTCCTGTCGCATTATCTCAACATTAGATGAAATGTTACAATTATTTCCTTGCTCCAAGTGCCTTTATAGAAATGAATCATACGACTGAATCTTTGTAATTGAAGAGGCCGACTCCCTACCCATCAAAACAAATGTACACATGCATGTAACTGAACACTGGCTTCAAGCCCAGCTACACCCTTCTGCCAAATGTAATATTCCAAGGGCAAAGAATGATCACAACACTGAATATATATTGTTCCCTTATGATTATACTCCAAGTATCTTTTTTTGCCATTCTAATTTATAGGTCCTTGGGAATGCAGTTTTCATTAAAGACTGGCCTGAGTTTCAACAATGGTCCTCCAACACATCATCTCAGGATTCCCACAAACTGCTCTAGTAACTACTGGTCTTGTTATAAAGATTAGAACACCTTAAAAAGGAGATCTATGAGGTGAGTGATTTTCACTCAACCTCATAGTTCGAGCCAACGTGTGACAACGAAATTGTCACACGACGGTTCTATAGATCGGGAAGTGAGCGGGTTAATACCATCGCTCACTTCATGATCATCTCCCAGCAGAGAGCGGTGACTGTCAGTCACCGCTCCCCGCAGGGATTCCAGCCTCCCTCCCACTACGATATTCCAGTGCCGACTAGAGGAAAGGAATATTGCATTGTCACTCACGCAGCTGGGTGGATGTCAACAGCATTGTAGGGATCCATCTGGGCAATGGTGCTCTCAGAATATAGGGATCTGTAGCACCACAACAAATTTGTTGTGTGAGTGACGTCGGTATGTGTGTTAATGTTTGTGCATGTCATATCTACTGAGCCCACCAGTGACAGTCTCATTGTCACAGGTCGGCTAGAACTACGAGGTGAGTGAAAAACACTCACCTCATAGTTCTCCTTTAAAATTAACACCTGTGCAGAGGGAAAAATTCCAGCAATAGTACATTATAGCTGGCGGCATTCTGCATATAATGTACTATTGCTGGGATTTGTAGTCTTCTATAGCTAGTGGTATTCGGCATTGCACCACCCTATAGTGTATTATTGCCGGGATTTGTTGTACTCTATAGCTGGTGGTATTCTGCATTGCACCGTATAATGTATTATTGCTGGGATTTGTAGTCCTCTATACAGCGCAATGCAGAATACCACCAGCTATAGAGGAATACAACAAATCCCAGCAATACATTATACATACAGTGTATATTGCTGGGATTTGTATTCCTCTATAGCTGATGGTGCATTGCGCTGTATATACAGCACAATGTACCATCAGCTATAGAGTAATACATATCCCAGCAATACATTATAGAGCACCATGTGTGGAAAAGTGCAGGCTTACTTGAGCAGTCTTCCAGCAACTTGCTTCTCAGATCGGGCCTGTCCATCAGCGCCTGTCATCCCCCCATACCTGCTCCTCCTTACTTCTTCTCCCCGTGTCGATCCTGGATGTGGGCGGGCAGTGAGCATGAGGCGGGGAGGAGGTGTGGCTGTGGATGCGGGCAGGCGGGTCTGCCAGCAGGGAGCGTGAGGTGGGGAGGAGGTGCGGCGCGCAGCATGTGTGAAGCCGTGAACAGGGCCAACTAATCAGAAGCTGATTAAATCGATGATTGAAAACGTTGACAACTTTTTCAATAATCGATTTAGTCAATTAGTTGTTTCAGCCCTACACGCACACACAAACACTAATTA
>NW_017307084.1:692274-712215 GCF_000935625.1 Nanorana parkeri
CATATATATATATATATATATATATATATATATATACACACATACACACATACATATATATATATATACATATACTGGCATTGCATACAAAGAAAAACATTACAACACATACTGACATTACAAAACACACGCAGACCTTAACGCTTGTACTGAATATAGTTACATTTTATTTTGAATTATATAATTTGGCAAGTGGCCCCCATCGGAGAAGAAAATGTGTCCAGCAGCCCCGAGTGAATTGAATTTAAGACCCCATGTAGACATACACCCTGTTTAAAGAAGAAGTGGCAACACGTACAAATGAAGTCATTGCAATAAACACTTTTTAGTATCTAAGCTCAGGCAATTGTAGATTCAGACTGCTGCATTTCACCCATTGCTTCAGAAAATACAATGATTACAATTTATTGCTTTCAACAATATTCTTACTGACTGAGAAAAAAAAATGAAGCGGAGCTTAGACCTAGCTCACATAATGGAACGAATGTAAATTATTTTGGTGAAAAAGCACCCTGGAGCCCACAGTACTTGTCACAACAGATAAACTCTTATCTGAAACACCCTAGCTTTTGTTATTTTTCAATATTTCTCTGGAAAACAAACCTGAAAAACAAAGATTCTCAAAGGGTTATAAACTGTATGATGTACTTCACACACACTAATAAAACAAGAACCCATACTACTGTTGAAAGCAGAAAATGTAAACCACCTGCGGGTTGATGCCACAAAATAAAAGGTCTCTGCAACTACAAATGGCTGAGCAGCTCCTATAGCCTTCTCCTAAAGAGACAGGAAACAGCTGATCAGTGGGGTCTGTGTGGGATGACCCAGCTAATTATCATCAGCTTACCTCTGAAGAGGAAATTGGTCATTTTTCCACTTCCAAAGAGACTTTGATGAAAAGTTTGATAAAAGATGAGGAACCCTTTTTTTTTTACAGCAGTATTACAAACACTTACTGTATCTGATCATGCCTCACTCCATCAAATATCCCATAAATAAGAGTATTATGCATTTCAGGACAGTGGGAAGGGTCATGCAAATATTTGCCGTTTGCCCCTTTAGCCAGATGTGCATGCAGAAACGTTATTGTATTGTATAGTGCAAATATAGCCTAATATTACATAGCCATTTATTCCAAACTGCACACGGCTGTTTTACCAAAATGAAGGAAAATCATTGATTTACATGACTCCACCCACTATGCTGAAACAAGGAATAATCCTATTTTTTGGGAGAAGTGATGGAATGAGACACGTGAACACCTGTTTTAAGATGACTCAACTATGTTATGCACCAATTAGAGTGAGGGCTTTTTGATTGTTTTAACCCCATCCCCCCATAACCTGTATGGGTATACTGTTCTGTATGAAATCAAATACATGCTTCGATATTTCATGAATGGTAATTTAATAGCCAATCTTTGGTTATAGCGCGTGTAAAATTTTTACATGGCTTTCATATTTTTGGGTTAGATGTGTTGTGTTTTACATTATATTTTATATAAAAACTTATGATCATTCATGTGACAGTGTCGTGGGCCTGATCACAAAATTACTGTAGCCGTGATCAAATCAAAGAGAACAAAGTAGTGTGTTATATCTCATACTGTGTATTTTCCAAGTGACATTCCCACAGCTTTCAATTAAACTCCACCACCTGGGCTACAAAACTGCTAGGGTATGGTCAGTCAATGTTTATCCTCGGCTGGTACACACATAACTGAAGTGATGGCCCAGTTCCCAATCGCTTTTAAAAACAAATAAAAATTGATTTAAGGCCCATCTTTGAGCAAACTCTCACCCATGTAGTGGTGTAACCACTGGCCTGTCTTTCGCTAATGTCCCCATTGAGACTCCTCTTTTGGATCCTAAAAGGACCCTGCTGCTAGACAGCCAAGAATAAGTGTCTACTTCACACAGGCAGTGACACAGGCACCCTCCTGTGTATTCAAACAATTATCACCTATATCTGTCTTCATGGCACCATGATGGTGTTAAGCCAGGTGACCCGAATTGCTCAAGTGGCTATAAATGTTTGGGGTATGTTCCCGACACTCTTTTGAGGAAGCAGTGAAATGTCCTTGGCATTACAAATCCAGTTAAATGTGACTAGATACTACCAGCTACTGCATCAAAAGTGTGCATCAGAAACCGACCTATAGGGAACTCCAAAAGTTATGAGGTATAAGGCAGATACTGAATAAATGCAGTTCTTCAATATGAGCCAATTTATATAAACCACACCACATATCAACTGGATATTTGGACATCATGAGTGACTGGGTACTTAGAGAACTATGGGGTTAGGGCTTTTCCCCATTAGTTCTCCTTAGAGTAACGGGAGGACACAAACTAGCGTCCTCCTGTCACCCTAAGCTCGTATACCGCGTGCTAAAGCTCGCGGTATACTGAGACACCGCAGTATACTGCGAGCTACAGCTCGCGGTATGCTGAGACGCCGCAGCTGAAGTGGATCCTGACAATTATGTCTGGATCCGCCCAGCTGCCTGAGTGATAGCTGGCTCTGCCCATCTAGTCGCAGAGCCAGCTGTACCCGCCCCCTCCCCCAACCGTTCCGCTTGTCAGCGCTGGAGGATCGGAGCGGGGAGGGGGGAATCCAGCCGGTATGTGTTCGCTCACCTCCCGATCTACTGAGCCGACCTGTGACAGTCTCATTGGTCACAGGTCGGCTAGAACTATGAGGTGAGTGAAAAGCACTCACCTCATAGTTCTCCTTTAAGTAACCATGTGAATGGTACCTTGATGTAAGGGTTGTGTATGAGCCCAAAATATCACAATATTGCTTGATATGACTGCCATGGGATTCAACATTTGCAACATTCAAAAATGTCGCTCCAGTTTTAGCCATAGAAAGACAAGAACGTCTATTTTGCTAAGCAATGACAGAAAAGCACACTGGTAGTAAATTAACTTGGATACTCCGATGCACAAATATAATTTCTGAAACATTTTTAATGTCCCTAATTTAGTAGATAAATACTCTATGGAGAGCATTGCAGAAAAAACCCCAATGAAGCATGTCTGGGGAAAAAAAAAAGCTTAAACATTCGGTTCCAATTAAAAGCTTATAATTCCTAGTATTAAATCTGTCTGAACATGGATGTACCATTTTTATTTACTTGTGCATTAAAAAAAAAAAAACCCCAACACATTTGTTCCCCACACACAATGGCTCCAGGGTTTTAACAACAATTACTGTATAATCTGGCTGCAACGTTAGACTCGACTTGGTCCAATCATGCACACTTCTGGAGCAGGCAATTAGAGAGCCTGAAGGAAGGTGGAAAGCATGCCTTTTAAAAAAAATAAAAAAATATAGGATACCCAAAACACCAGCAGATTGGCTCTGGCAGGAATGCCCAGGGAAATGCAGTTGATTTGATTAAAACGCTAAAACCATCCTGCATTCTTCACTTGTTCTTTATTCATAACTCAACCTGAAGGCAAGATCTAAAACACTGGAAAAAAATATCCATTGCTCATACATCCCATTTCCTTCTGCAACCTCCCGAAGCAAATAATTCTTAATAAAACTAATGCTTTCGGGTCTTTTTTTTTCTTTCACATCAATTTTGAAGGGATTTTCTACAATATACTACAGTCGTATTATTCTGGGATTACAGGGAGATATGCCTAGTTAATTTGACATTGGCAAAAGGATACTATTGTAGAAATGGCTTGTTATGAAGTTTAAAAGGATCTGAAATGGCACTTAAAAGGGGAAGTTCACCCTAGAATGACTGAAGGAGCATTAAAAGAGCCATATAAAACACATGCAACTTGATAAATGCATAGCACCATTTTGACTTTTTTCTGCACTTCGGTGGTCTAGCAATAAGCATTTAGGCAACTGCCAGCTTTTGCTGCCAAGTCCACCTCATGCTTTCCACATCCCATGATTGCATAGCCTAACTGGAAACTGCTTGAACGCACGTCTGCCGTGGTCTTCTGCTGCCAGACGTAGAAAACATGGTGTTGCTGGTAATAGTTGGCAACTTTCCAACGCCAATTGCTGGACAACTGGAGTCCAGACAGAAGTCAAATATAGTGCTAAGCATTTATCTAGGTACATGTGTTATATTGGCTGTTTAATGTTCATAAGGTAATTCTAGGGTCAACTTCCACCTAAAAGGCAGAAAAAAAGAAAGCACCAGTTGAGCCAACAAAAACAAATGACCTTTTCACCTAACATATTGCAGACAAGCAGAACAGTGTTTTGGGTGTCCTTTAAAGTGTCATTAAAGTCAAAAAAGGTTTTCCCTCCCCCCAATGTTAATGTTAGCACTTACCTTAAATGAGGTTTCTTAATCCGATCTTTCCTGATGTTTTCATCTGTCCCTCCAGCGGTGCAGCGGCTCTCCGATCCAGCGCTGACTCCTCTCTGCTTGCTGGCACTTCCGATGCAGCGGCGTCTGCATGCGTTCCTTGCGCCTCTGCTCATCTCCCTGCCGAAAATCCGAACTGCGCCCGCCCCAAGATGCTTTGCGGCCACCCGAGCAGTTTCGGATTCCCGGGCCCGATTGCGCGGCATAAAACTGGGTAAGTTTGAACCGCTGTTAAAGCGTCTGTTTTTTCAACTTTTTGCCTAAAAAACCCTAAAAAGGGTGTACAGTGGACCCACATTACAATTAGCCACACGCAGTGCAGTTAGCGATTAATCCAGATGCCCTTGTCAATTTACATTTGGAAAGAAATTCCTGGATTGGCAACGAATCGTGCAAGCATAGAGAAATTTTTAAAAAAAGGTTCAAAAAGGGTACAAGTAAAAGAATATGCATTGTTTAAAAAGGTTCAGAAACCCAACCCTTTTTTCAGTGAAAGGTTTCACATGGGCTGATCAGCAAAGGATCCGTCAACAGATCCTCTTCCAATCACACAGCAGTACGGAGCAGATATCACCGCTATGACATCCGTGGTCCGTACAGTTTTTACCTCCATCTTGCGATGGAGGAAAAACTAACTGCCAGACCCCATGTGCGTTTATGGGGAATCGTAAGTAAATAGACATGTGTCCGTTTACTTAAGATTACCCCCGTCCAGCCTAAGGCCCGTTTCACATGATCGGTCTCATCAGGTCCGCCCATCAGTTTTTCAGCGGGATGCTCTGTGCAAACGAGTGTCCGTTTACACCCGGTTAGCCATGTCCATTTACTTTTGTCCAGCAGTTTCAGTTTTTTCCTCCATTTCAAGATGGAGGAAAAACTGTACAGACATCCGGTACGAAATGCTGTGATCAAGAGAGGATCTGTTGACTGAGCCTCTCCTGTTCGGCCTGTGTGAAAGTGGACTTAAACAGATGCCGTCAGGTTGAATGACCAATTAGCTTGCTACACCTACTTGCATTCAGATCTCTGCACACAAGCAGACCCATCTTCTAATGGAATTACAAGGTGGATCATACTTTTCATTATAGAAAATTATGTAAATGTTTGAAATAACTGAGAACTCCGAGTGCCTGTAAACCTGTGAAACAGAGATCTGAATGCTAATGGGTCATTCAACCTGACGGCATCTGTTTAAGTCCCCTTGCACACAGGCCGAACAGGAGAGGATCAGTCAACAGATTCTCTCTTGATCACAGCATTTCGTACCGGATGTCTGTACAGTTTTTCCCGCCATCTTGCGATGGAGGGAAAAACTGAAACTGCTGGACCCCATGTGTGTCTAAAAGGAATCAAAAGTAAATGGACATGGCTAACCGTGTGTAAACGGACACTCGTTTATTTATATATATTATATATATACACACACACACACACACACACACACACACACACACACACACACACAGTATTTGAAGTTGAATAAAGACACAGGTCCATCAAGTTCAACCTTTGTGTGTCTGCGAGATGCGTGTATATGAATCCCTGTATGGTCAAGTTTTAAGAGTACCTGTACCCTTGTATGTTATGATCGCTGAGGAAGGTATCTAAAGGATTTCTGGAAGAGAGTTCCACAATTTAACCACTCTAACTGAAAAGAAGCTCCTGCGCCCTTTGTGGTTAAATCTTTTCTCTACCAATTTTAGGTGGTGGCCTCTAGTCTTTTTTTAGGGAAGTTTAAAATTAAAAAGTTTATTGCTGATGTTGCCATAACCACCAAAACATTTTATACATGAAAATCACATCCCATCTTAATCTTCTCACTTCCCAGCGTGAACAAGTTTAAACGTAGCAACCTTCTCTCATAGCTTTGGTACTCCAGCTCCTTAATTAGTTTAGTTGCCCTTCCCTGGACTCCAGCTTAAGGACATCCTTTCTGTGGATTGGTGAACAAAATTGAACTGCATACTCAAGATGAGGCCAAATCAGTGATCTATAGAATGGAAGAATTATTGTTTTGTCTCTAGAGTACATTCTACTCATTCTATACAGCCTGAGATATATACACACACACACACACACACACACTATTTATTACGTTATTTTGGATGCCGAGCTTGGAAAGAAAAGCACGTTGTGTGCCTCAGACCGCACTATTGCTTTCGTCTTGATTGGGGTCAAAGCTGAGTTGAGTGTCCTAAAATACGGAATTTCTTCTGTCTGAGTCACTCTGCTTTTTATTCACTCCAGTGTTTTAGATAATTCTAATGATGCATGCCCCTGTTTTTTGAGTTTTAGAACAGTGAGGCACTCCAATATCTTGCAGTAGATTTTCTAACCACTTAGCATTTCAGCTGTCTGTTAGTAACTGCATCCCATCCAGGCCCCAAGGCAGCTAAGCACTCACACACCATTATATTCCCTGTACCTTGCTGTGTGTATTTGCCATCATGTTTAACTTCCATATGTCTCAACAGAACATTATTCCTCAAGTGCTCTGGAACAGTCAGGTTGCCTTTATTTAGTAAACATGTAAAGAAAAATGATGAGTAGATGCTGACCCTAAATATTGCCTTAAAGTTGCCTCTGTCCTAGAGAGAAAGGTAGATAAGGGCTTTGATCTCTGTAAGAGGTAATCAAAACCCATATATTTAAATCTCACCACATACATACACAATCTGACTGTATAAACCTCTTTAGATCTACCAAAAACTATGCAGTGTAAAAGTCTAAATTGGATAGTCAAGCAGGTCCTCGTGGTAAATAGTTAAGATAAGTCGACAGATTAAAATTTAAGTGTGCAATCTTCAAAGTCATATTAAAGTCAAAAGGTTTAAGCCATTTCAATAATTTACAATTAATGCTGCTCCTTGATGTTTAAAAGTTTTAAGATTCCTGCAGAATCAGCTGGTGACCTTAACTATGGCCCTGATATCCTGTTTTAGGGTGGCTTCTTTCACTTGCAGAGTTATATGAAGCCACCCTTTTGTGTGCTAGTAAGCTGTGTGTGTCCACACACTCACAAAAATGTAGCGGTTTGGCTGGAGTCTGTGCATTTCCATGCGGTGTGTGGCGATTATGAATATACTTTACATTTCTACCTTTGAAAAATTTTGATTGCAACTTTGGGCTAGGTCAAGGACTATGACATGCCTAAAACAGCACTTGGAAGTTGGCAACTAATTTGAGCAAACATTTTTGTGCTTCTACCAAAGCTCCCACAAAAAGGTTTCTAGCCTTCTACCAAAGCTCCCACAAAAGGCTTCTAGCTTTCTACCAAAGCTCCCACAAAAGGCTTCTAGCTTTCTACCAAAGCTCCCACAAAAGGCGTCTAGCTTTCTACCGAAGCTCCTACAAAAGGCTTCTAGCTTTCTACCGAAGCTCCCACAAAAGGCTTCTAGCTTTCTACTGAAGCTCCCACAAAAGGCTTCTAGCCTTCTACCGAAGCTCCCACAAAAGGCTTCTAGCTTTCTACTGAAGCTCCCACAAAAGGCTTCTAGCTTTCTACCGGATTTAGCACAAAAAAGTTCCTAGATTTCAATCGATGCTCCCACATAAGTTTCTGGCTTTCTACTGAAGCTCCCCACAATGGATTCTAGCTTTCTACCAATGCTCCCACAAAGGATTCTAGCTTTCTACCAATACTCCCACAAAGATTTCTAGTTTTCGACTGAAGTACCCACACAGGGATGCCTGCGAGATATGGCTCTTTTATTGATTCACAATTCTAACAGGCAAAAAAAATGTATAAATATTTAGAACATGGCCAGTTCAAAATGTATGTTTAGATGGATATCACCCACAAAAACAAGACTGTGTTCACCAGACTTGTGGCCAGTTTTACAGACAAATTATTTTATGAATTAAAAAGATAATCCCATTAAAGAGAAGAAATTTGCTCTACAGAACGAAAACATACATGTTTGACAGAATATCCAAAACAATGCTTACATGCTCAAGCAATGTACCATAAGAGAAAACAGAAGAACTAGAAGGTTGTCCATCCAACCATGTGGTTAAAAGATTTTAGATTCATTTTCTGGCAGCAATGCTTTGCAGGCTCCATTGCAAAATTTTTATGTACTTTTTATTGCATTTATTACATTTTTGCCAATGGTGGAATTTAAATGTAACCGGCAAACGATCATCAATACCTTGGCTGTGAATAAATCACAAGAACAGATGGGACAGAATTACACAACCACTGGCATAAGAAAGTCGACTTATTTGTTTTTTATGTATATATTTAGCCCTTTGGCTAAATGCTGAACACAGTTTACACCTTATTAACATGGAAAAAGTAAACCAAGGCAATAAACTGGATCAGTTAGTGGTTGTAATTACAGTACCAGACAGTTACAAAGGATAAAAAAACTTTTGTTTTTCAGGAAGCAGCATGATTTCACTACCAATCATGGCATGCTTGCTATGGGTACTGAACATAACCTGTACACATAAGAGTCTGATCATCTAATAAACATTGATAGGTATGACAAAGATGGCATAGAGATGCCAGACAACAATGTGCTGCTGGAGCACTAGGAGGAAGGTTGTTTGAAAATCTTTGAACAATCCCCACCTTTGTTGTGGGTACAATTACTGGCACCTCAGGTCACTGAATTCTTTCCTTCATATACATTTCTATGAAACTGCTTGTAGTGGACAATAGTCACCCTCCAATGCCCTTAAACAACAGCACATTTTCATTAGCGATGCACCGATACCATTTTTTCCAGAACGAGTACGGATATGTTTCCTCAAGTACTCGCCGAGACCAATTACCAATACTTTTTTTTGGTGTGTCATGCGACAGTTTTTCTAAAACAATACAAGCTAATTACTTTTCGGACAGTGGTGGAGCACCAGGGCTGGGTCACAGCTGCAGCCCCTGCGACCCTGGTAGTTCTGTCACTAACTCCAAGCACTAGAGGGACTACAAATTCCAGCAATATATAGCAATGCAGAATACCACCATCAGCTTAAGAGGACTACAAATTCCGGCAATATTTTATACATATACATTACATATACGTTATACAGGGCCGATGCAAGGATTTTTGTTTACATAGGCAAATGTGAATTTTTCTACACTCAACCCCCCACGGCCATCTCAAAGTCTCATTAATGAAGCATTGTGCCATGGGAATCCCCCCATCCTCATACACCCCAGCATTTCCTATCCGCCGCGCTATTCATCTGGGCATGGTGTACAACACTTACTGCTGCTTGTAAGAGCACATTATGCAGGTAGCACCAGTGGGTTCTCCTACTCCTGGCCACCCCAGGCTTGTGAGGAGCCTCTCAAGTCCACGGAGCCGCCCTCACCTGAACATTGCAGATCTTGATCATCGTGGCGAGCGGATCATATCCCCTGCCCAGGAAACCCTGCACACCATCCCGCACTGACACCCGGGGAGAGAGATTGGAAGACAGACAGAGGGAGAGACAAAGAGTGCAGGATCTTACGGCAGCTGCCTCTTTTTAAAAATGTAAAGGTCTGGTATCTGCTTTTAGTAATGGGGCATTTTCACAAGTACTTGTCCAGTATCTGCACCGATACTAGTATCAGTGCATCCCTAATTTTCATACAGCCGATTCAGGTTGTAGCAGTACACAAGTATGAACAGGCTAATGAAGTTGTCACAGTTAAAAACCATGCAAAAAGGTAAACATCTATCAAACCAGTATGCTGAAAACTCTAATCTAGTATATTTATATAAATCTGGGTAACATTTCAAAGTCCTTTCATGTGGCCACTCACATACATGCATTTATAGAAGATTTCTAAAACACAAATACATGTAATGAGATGAAATTTGTGTTTATGTTTACATGGACTACTTGAGTTTAGAGAAAATAGAAAATCAGTGCATCCAGGTGCAGACTGATACACTGAATGCATACAAATGCATGTAAATACAGGAGAAAATAATCTGGGGGAAAAATTGGATTATACATCGAGTGGTATCGCACAATTTTTCAGACTTGGCAAACTGCAGCAACATTCTAGGTACAGAAACGATCACAGATAAATGTGATTCTGGAATAAATCATTTCCCAACTTAAAGGGCGATTTCCTCTTAAAAAGATCCCTCAACTTAATGTCACTAGCTCTGTCACACACGCATTAGACCCAATGTTGAAAGAAAATGACTAACTAACCAGTATATTCTTAAGCTATTATAGGAATCTAGAGCATGCAAACAACGCAAAACCAAACCAACTGCTGTTTGGCAAAACTGACCACAGTCGTTTAGTTACATTCCCTTACACATCTTTGTCTGTAAAATACAGTGGCAATCTGCACACTCCATTTTTCTTCTCTTTTGTGAAATCACTTGTACTAGTAATTGTCGAAAAAGTTCAGCCATTCATAAGCTCCAGTTTTTAGAGATATCACTGAAAATAACACCCTGATGTATAGTATAAAGGCAGAAATTAAAAAAAAAAAAAAAACTGCTGGTTGCTGGCTATGTTTAGCTGAAGAGACATGACAAAAACAGTTCCCCCCTCTCCCCAGCAATTGTATTTTTACTGTGTATACCCCTACAGTGCATGTGTCTCTAAGATGCAGTAAATGGGTCTGATGCCGGCTACGATGTAACCAATTTGCACACGTGCAGGAGTTGCATCAGTAGCTAGCCAAAGATAACTCCCAAGTATCCCAAGAGTGGCGGAGGCAGAAATGGTGGTGGCAGGCACACATCAGTGGAGCCATAGATGGATCATACAGCAATGGAGGCCACACTTGTAAGGCAAGTGTGCCATAATGTGCAAGTATGTTATACATATGTACATATTCCGGGAAAAACACAAAAGAATACACAGCAATTTACTACCACTTTAACATACTTCCAGTATGCTTCATATTGTGCAGTTCACTTGTAACAAGAGCAACATAAAATGAATTACAGACTTTAGAGCTTTGCTTGAAAACAATGTATGCGAGTGAACCAACTTGACAAAATAAATGCCTTTGACGCCAAAGAATAAAAATAGAAGGTAAGATTTTTACTTTTCTTAGAAAATGTTCAACACTATTTGCAACGAAAAACAAATAATTACACTTTATACACAAAAGATTTAAGAACGAAGCTCAAACTACTGCATTTGTAATTTGCAGCTAAAGGATTTGCAGGCTCTAACAGGTGAAGCGTAAACCACGTAATTAAAATGGAAAAATGATTCCTTCCTTCCCTGGGGAAAGAAAGGCTGAAAGAGCATATTATGACTGCCTCAGCCGAAGCAGACAATACACCTTGGGGAGGAGTGGTGCTAGAGGAGGGAGGTACGGGACAGGATGAATTATAACTTTCCTTTACACACCACTCATACATGACACTAAATACACAAGTTAGGAATGAATGAGCGGCCTAGAAAATGAACATAGCCTCCAGTTTTGAAAAATTGTAAATTGTATTGCAGCTAGCACCTGAAAATGAATTGGATTGGTTGGCTGATGCTCTGAAAGTCCGTCCATTTACACACTTTCAAACTTGGGAGGAATTTTTAGACAATCATTTCCCTCAACAAACAATCGACACAGATGAGCAATCTTGTCATGACAGATTGACCTCGGCTGCCATAATTCATGTGCTTGTAAATCAAGCGCTTATTTCAATTTTAACCTTCGACTTAGGCTGTACTGACACAAATGCATTTTGCTGCACTGTGGGCAGGTGTATTATACTTTTTACATGTTGCGATTATTAATCACTACTTCAAAGCTTTAGAGAAGAACCCTGAGCAAAACGTGTTAACCCTTGCAGTGGAGCAACCCTGCAAGGGTTAACGGTTCATTTGTGTGTAGCTGCTAAAAAAAGTTACTCCCAGAATCACTGCTTCTCAAGTCTCTGAAGCCTGTCTCCTACTATGCTGCAGCATTGGAATGGTCCTCAAGAGTCCTCACGTCTATACACAGTGCATAGATCATAAACATTTATAGGGCCTTAGACCGCTGCAGCAGAGGTGGGAGAAAGACTTCAGGGACCGGTCTAAAAGGTGCCCATACACCTTACGACCATCGGAAGAGTTTTGTCTTGTGATGGTCGTATGCTTCTTGAAAGCCCGTACGATCTGCCCACCTTGGACGGGCAGATCGAAAGCCAGCTTGGAGCATGAGTTGATAATAACTTTTCTCTTTTAGCACCTAGACAAAAACGAGCAGTTAACCCTTGCAATGCGAGGGTAGTCCCACTGCAAGAGTTAATCAAAGTTTTAAACACAGGGATAAGGATCTTTATTTTAGCGGATTTTGCTGGTAACTGCACAATAGATACAGCAAGCAGGATTTTTGCAGGTTTAGTGGTCTAAAAGTGTGTGCAAAATGTTGGAAAAATTACAATTATACTCTGCCCATCTACACAAGATAAAAAGGGACACGCTGCAAAACTAAACTCCAGAATGGAAAAACATATCCTTGCAGTGGCTGGCCCCCAACTCCACCCTTACATACTGCAAGGGTTAAATGCTAATTTTTGCCTAGGTAGAGAAGGAGCAATCTTCCCCACTTTGCCAGGATATCTCCATCTAAGCGACTCATTTCGACAACAAGGTGCTTCCGGCCATGATCATACATTTGCCTCCTTCATTGTACCTGGTGATGCTAAAAGACTTCTCATAGCCACAAGCACCAAGGAAAAGAGGAGAGCACCCGAGTGGGAGTTAAGGTCAGTAATAGTAATTACTAAATGAATTATACATACATACACATTATATTATACAGGATTTATATAGGGCCAACAGTTTGTGCAGCGCTTTACAATATAAGGAAGACATTACAATCACAATACAATTCAAGACAAGATGGCAAGGAGGGCCCTGCCCGTGAGGGCTTACAGACTAAAAGGGAGGGGCAAGTGATACATGAGGAGGTAGCTGTCAGAGTGGGGGATAGATGGGCAGGTTGGGGTAGAGAGTTCCATAGGATGGGAGAGACTCTAGAGAAGTCCTGGAGGCGAGCATGGGAGGAGTTGACGAGGGAGCTGGAAAGCAGGAGGTCTTTTGAAGAGCGGAGGGGATGGTTAGGGTGATACCTTGAGACCAGGTTTGAGATATAGCCAGGTGCAGAATTGTGGATGGCTTTTTAAGTGGTTAATATTTTGAATGCGATGGTCTGCAGTGAGCTGCTGGTGGGATCTTGGCTGCTTAAATAGTGTATCTGTTTGCCAAGGTGAAAAACTTAACAAAAAAATGATATAGATAGCCAAGAACAAAAAAATGATATAGATAGCTAGATAGATAGGACACCTGCACGCACACACACACACACACACACACACACACACACACACACACACACACACAATCAGTTTAGAGTTAGCCTTGAATATTGGCCCCAGAATTATTGCTCTCACTCTGGCGCACGCGCTAGTACCCAAAATGCATAGCGCAATAATAGTTTTTGTATGTAGGTGCACCCAACTTGTTTTTCTGTTAGTATGCGCGCATCCGCGGGTTCCTTTAAACTTTTTTGGGGATAATTTTAACTTCTTTTTTACTTCATTGCCATCATATGGGGTCATTGCTGCACCTGATGAAGGGGACCCTACGTGGCCCAAAAAGCGCTAGTTCTGATGACATGATGTTTAAATAAACTAACACTTTGGATCTCAATATTCTTGGTGCAGGGGGGACATCCATTCATCTATATTACCTGCCATCCGCAGTCACTGCGAGCACCTAATCTAATCTGGGGTTTTCTGGTAAGGAGTGCGACGCGGCAACCCTATGTTTGTTCACGAGTTTCATACCACACGAACGTCGCGCAGGTGTGAACACGGCATTTCACCGGCAGAGAGGTTTACTTTGGCGGCTATCTTGGTTGTGGTAGCGCAGTGCGTCCCTGCCCACAACAAAGATGACTGCTGCATGCTTCTTGTGGGCAAAAAGGTGCCCTGACTTCCGGCACCCTTTTGCCCAGAAAAAAAGCACTGGTCACAGGTATGGCCTCCAAGGCTGCTGCTGCTACATAAATGCTGAGCCTGATAGCTGTGGTGTAGAGACTAGCTGAAGCAGAAATGGTTGAAGTCCCGAAAGAAAAAATATCTGCGGTGTATTGTTTCTCAATTGAATAACAAAAAAGACATAAAATAGATAGTAGTACAAAAAAATTGTGACTTTGTTTAAGCAAAGCTGAAAAAAGCCATCCTAGAACACTATTAAAAAAAAAAAAGGCATGACAGTTGGGAGGCAAGGTTATACAGGGGCTGGCTTAACATTTTATGTTTGACAGTGTCCCAACATCCTGTAAATGGCATTAAAACTCAAACGACAACTTACTAATGTGCCCCTCAATGGTCAAGAAACTAGATTTTATTTTGAAAAGAAACACAAACCACAACTCTGAACAGAAACTGTGATGTAGGCTGAAAGACCTGCTACAATCCACATTTACATTTCTCAATCTAATTCAATTACTGGGTCTGAAATAAAAGTCCAACATCCCTGCAGCTATTGTTTTTTCCCCGGCAAGAACAGATCAGGTTTAACAACCTGGCCCAAGAGGGCACTAAATTAAATAAACCGACAAAAGAAAAGTCATTCTACAGGGCATTTTAATAAAACCAAAGAAACAACCGTCGGGCCCCCTTTTTCCATCATGCACACGGAGAGCAAAATTGCAGCTCTTTTTCTCTGCTGCGAAAATAAAAAAAAATAAAAAAATTATAATCTTCTCATTAACATACAGTGCAGGGCACGCAGCTCTGTAGAGAGTTAGATTCATTTCAATAAGCACACAATGCAATGCTCCAAGGACAACGTGTAACTGTGGAAAAAGCACATTGGTTTTGACAGAGCTTCCAAACAGAGCTCTTTTGGAGAGATGTTAGAGGTGGCCCTGATTTTTGATGCAATTACCAGGAACATCAAGTGAATGTAAGCACTCAGAATGAGAAAAGACGTGCATTTCACCCCTTTTTAAAATGACCGATTACTAGCAGAGAGTCACTGTGCTACTAATCAGCCTATTGACTGTGATATTCTGTCACAGGCGACTAATAAACCAGTTTAATAAAGACAAAAATCAGACATGGCCTTTGGTTGCTCCTCGGTATCTCAGCCTGCGCTTCTGGATTTGATATGTACCAATGGAAACAGCACTCTAAGTAGGCTTCATTGCTTCGATTCATGAGAATGCAGTAATGAGGATGTAACAGCAGTCTGACACAGCCGTGTCACTGTAACACAAACACACTTACTGCAATAATAAAACTGGCATTAATGTTCTCCACGTGTGAACAATGGAGCTGACAAGGGCATGTTATAAACGCAATCATCCGTTAACCAAGTACTGCTACATAGTGGTAAATATGGTTGTGTTAGCTGCAGTATTTTTAGCAAAAGACGCAAGATAAAAAAATAAAAAATAAAAATTCCAAAAGAAATAAGGGAAGTTTACAAAAGCATGTAAGCAAAACTTGCTTAATCGTGAGTTTCATTATATATGGTATGAAATACAACAGAGGGATGAGCAACTACAAATTTAAAATGTTACACATCTGCATTTAATTTCAATGACCATTTTGGGCCTATGCACATAGCTCAATAAATTCTGTCAAGAAAGAGCTCACAGGGTATCTTAAAAGGAGAACTATGAGGTGAGTGATTTCCACTCAGCTTCTTTGTCACAGGTCGGCTTTAACTATGAGGATGTCACAGGTCAGCTCTATAGATCAGGAAGTGAGCAGAAACATGCCGCCGATCCGCTCACTTCCCGATCGTCGCCAGATTAACAGTCACCACTCCCCGCAGGGATTCCCCCATCCCCTCTCCAGTCCTCCAGTGTTGAGTGGAGGACGGGCACAGCTGGCTCTGCCTCCAGATAGGCAGAGCCAGCTTTCACTCACGCAGCTGGGTGGATCTCAACAGTAATGTTGGGATCCACCCCGACTGGGGCACTCAGTATATTGCGGGCAATAGCTCGCTATATACTGAGCATTGGGTCACGGGAGGAGGTTCCCAAAAAAGAACTATGGAGGAAAAACACTTACCCCATAGCTCTCTTATACCGCAGCGCTGAATACTGAAAAATGGCCTGGATGGGAAGGGGGTTTAACACCGCGGATGTCAACTGGTTAAACAACTGAACTAGACTTGGGAAAGACATCTTCAGCATACATCTCTTCTAGACAGAAGTGGACATTCAGGGCTTGTTCACACCATTTTCTGGAGCAGATCTGGAGCAGATCTGTAGACGCGGTGCTATGCGTTAAGACGCATTTTTACCACGTTCCAGGTAAAGAAAAATTGGAGTGGGGCTGTCAGTATGTTAGCTGCAGTGCGTTTTCGTTGCATTTAACGCGTTCGTGCATTTCCAGTCCGTTTCCGGACCAGAGAAAATGTGACATGCAGTATTTTTTCTGTCCGGACTGGAAAGGACTGCGCTGGTGAGAACTGTAGCCCATAAAACACATAGGGAGACATTGGGATGCATTTTTGGGTGCAGGAGCGCACGGTTCTGGTGCTGACAGAATCCGGACATCGTGTGAACAAGCCCTTAGGCCCACAGGAGGAATCATTACTAATAAAGTCCTCTAATGGTCCGTAATATCCAAGTGGTGTAATGCAGGGAGCGCCTCCTTCTCCCGCTTAATTGGCAATGAAACAAGCAGAATGCTTTTTCTATTTGCTTTGGACGGTTTTAGGCAGGGAGTGAAGGGTAGTTCATGGACTGACCACAGCTGCATATAATGGACTGCGACAGAGTTCAGGGCTTCTCAAAGGTCAATAACATGTAGCCATCTACCTACCTACATATACACAAGTGATTGTACTGCAATGTAATTGAATGAGGGGCCCAGATTTGTTCTCACACATGGGCCACTTGTTAACTATGCCTACCACTGCCTAGATGAAAACAAACATTCAAAAGTGTATTTTATTATATTATTATTAAAACAGCTATTTGAATCCTAGTATTTACTACATCAGAAGATACAGGCCTGATTCAGTAATATCATAATCATAATGGGACTGCCAACTTTCTTATTGTGCAACTTCTATTTGCCTGGCTCGGATGCTGACCCCTCTTGTCTGGCTTTAATACTTTGTGAATGATTCACACTATAATGTATTATTAAAACATACATTGCATTGATCTGTGCAATGTTCTTTTTTAAAATAAATTAGATTAGCCTAAATGGCAAAATTCAGGTCAATACACGTTTTTCTAATGCACTGGTGAGAACAGGTCCTATTAAAAACAGTGGATTCCCTCTGGTCGATGTATTTATCTATGCTGGAGAATGAAACAAACCATCACTCGACATCTTTTGTGCGCAAGCCCTCGGTCACCAAGATTAAGCATGCAGATAAGGATTCCTGACTTTCCCAATATGTATACTTGTTCTGCTCAGTGACTCCAAATACAGTGAAGCCAGAGGAAATTTATAGCAGCCAGGAGACAAAAATTTCAGAAGGTCAGCATTGGCAGGTCCCCATTTTTCTCCAGGAAAGGTTTATTTCAATACATTTTTGTATGCAACAAAAAAACAACAAAAGCTTTGCAAAGCAATTCCAGCAACTGTATAAATCTTCACAATAATGCACCAATTTATTAAGCATAATTCACCTGGAACATTATTCATAGACTCTACTCCAGAATACATGGTCATACATATAAAAAGAGCTTAGCCATATAATGTAAATGTTATGTATTCGTAAATCAGACTGATACGTCTTATCAAAGAGAAAATAAAAACAGCACATTGCACAACTGCAGACTAATTATACCATCTGCTATGCCACAGTACAATAACACAAAGACACAGCACATTAACTCTTTAACATTCCCACATGGTCCATGTATATTCAGCAGCCTTCCCGGAGACCGGTATGGATATACACAGAAATCAACTTGCCATCATTAGTATTCCCTGTTCCCTTTTCTCTTGCTGAACTGCCAGGCTCTGCAGGGACTTAAGCTATCTGACAACTTGCCTCCAACTTGCCTAGGTAGCACAGAGATGGATGTCAGGATCAGCAATAAAAGGCATCAATCAAATATATACACTCATCTAAGCAAGTCGGCAATGCTAATCACAGGGTATGCGGTATTCTAGGCAGGCACTAGTTGACTCTCATCAGTAGTTACAGAAAGGGACTGAATTGGGTCACAAAGGAATCACAACCTAAGATTTCAAAACGAGCAAAAAGAAAAAAAAAAAAAAAAAAGTTACTATATTTGCATGCGGCTTCAGTGTGCCATAAACATCTCACAGGAGACTTTTGTTTAATAATCTCTCCAGGAGATACTAGGGAGCTCCTATTATGCATTGCCCCACAGCTTACCATTATGTAGATTCAAACAGTTAGGCAAACATATGTCTGGGGAGTATTACACATTTTTGGTTTCCCTTTCCTCTCCAGAGAGGAAAGCAGAACACTAATAACTGAGCCATCACTTAAACCAGCAGGGAATGTAGAAATCCTGTGTAGATCAAACAATAAAATGCCACATAACATACAAATAATTAACTTCTAAACAGCCAATTTGTGAAAACTATTCCCCAATTTGTTTACACTTTTATGTCGAGGGGTCAAATTTAGCAGGGTTCGTATGCATCGAATAAGACAGAACTAAAAGCACTGTAGGTCCCCAGAGCATTTGCAAGTATGCCATGTGTACATGAGCATTATGGCTAACTTACCCTCTAGTGTGCCCTCCTCCAGGAATGCAAAGTCCATATTTTGCCTCATTAGCTGCAGATGCCATCTTCTGGCCTTGTACTGCATCAGCCTTCTGATGCCATTGGGCAGCCACTGATAATGGAACTCCTGTGTGTGTTTACTGGAGTTATGTCATCTTGGCACTCAACTCCATTATCTTACAGATGCAGGAATGGGCATCTGTATACTATTTTTGTTAGCATACAAGTAAAACAGGTATTTGGCACAAGAGACCTATAAAGCCCCTTCTAAACAAAAAAATTGCTACTTTCTAGTAAATAAGTTTAGTTCTGCTATACATGTTATATGACTAACTATAATTCTATGACTAATCTGCCTACCTAAACTCTTTACACCATCTAAGGACATACAGATTTTTATTTGGTATACTGGTTTAATAGTAGTCACATTTTTCATTATAAACTGATGGATAAATGCACAAGAACGTAAAAAAAGGCATTTTTACAATTTACGCTTTTAGAATACCTTAAAGTGACACTACCCTCAGGTAGTTAAATCTTAAAAACGCATTCAAGTACCTTAACTAATAACAATATCTGTGTATCACTTGGCTGTAGATCCTATAATCATCTGTGAATTCATGCCGACACTGCCCTTCCTTCTGGAGGGTGTCTACTTTTGTTCTCCATTGTCCCTGTGTGGGTTGTAAAGTAGCCAGCACTCCAAGCTTACTCCCTTGATGGACTACAATCTCACATTTAGTTTACTAATTTGTATTGAGATTGTAGTCCATCACCGGAGTGTGCTTGGAGTGGTGGCTACTTTACAACACACACAGGGACCATGGAGAACAAAAGTAGCCACCCTCCAGAAGGAAGGACACAGTGTAGAGATAATTTGAGGATCTACAGCTGAGTGATACAAAGAAGATACATCTTTGTCAATGGTAAAAAAAAAAAAAAAAA
>NW_017307084.1:712785-714534 GCF_000935625.1 Nanorana parkeri
CCTAAAATTTCAAAACGAGAAAAAAAAAAAAAAAAAAAAAAAAAGTTACTATATTTGCATGCGGCTTCAGTGTGCCATAAACATCTCACAGGAGACTTTTGTTTAATAATCTCTCCAGGAGATACTAGGGAGCTCCTATTATGCATTGCCCCACAGCTTACCATTATGTAGATTCAAACAGTTAGGCAAACATATGTCTGGGGAGTATTACACATTTTTGGTTTCCCTTTCCTCTCCAGAGAGGAAAGCAGAACACTAATAACTGAGCCATCACTTAAACCAGCAGGGAATGTAGAAATCCTGTGTAGATCAAACAATAAAATGCCACATAACATACAAATAATTAACTTCTAAACAGCCAATTTGTGAAAACTATTCCCCAATTTGTTTACACTTTTATGTCGAGGGGTCAAATTTAGCAGGGTTCGTATGCATCGAATAAGACAGAACTAAAAGCACTGTAGGTCCCCAGAGCATTTGCAAGTATGCCATGTGTACATGAGCATTATGGCTAACTTACCCTCTAGTGTGCCCTCCTCCAGGAATGCAAAGTCCATATTTTGCCTCATTAGCTGCAGATGCCATCTTCTGGCCTTGTACTGCATCAGCCTTCTGATGCCATTGGGCAGCCACTGATAATGGAACTCCTGTGTGTGTTTACTGGAGTTATGTCATCTTGGCACTCAACTCCATTATCTTACAGATGCAGGAATGGGCATCTGTATACTATTTTTGTTAGCATACAAGTAAAACAGGTATTTGGCACAAGAGACCTATAAAGCCCCTTCTAAACAAAAAAATTGCTACTTTCTAGTAAATAAGTTTAGTTCTGCTATACATGTTATATGACTAACTATAATTCTATGACTAATCTGCCTACCTAAACTCTTTACACCATCTAAGGACATACAGATTTTTATTTGGTATACTGGTTTAATAGTAGTCACATTTTTCATTATAAACTGATGGATAAATGCACAAGAACGTAAAAAAAGGCATTTTTACAATTTACGCTTTTAGAATACCTTAAAGTGACACTACCCTCAGGTAGTTAAATCTTAAAAACGCATTCAAGTACCTTAACTAATAACAATATCTGTGTATCACTTGGCTGTAGATCCTATAATCATCTGTGAATTCATGCCGACACTGCCCTTCCTTCTGGAGGGTGTCTACTTTTGTTCTCCATTGTCCCTGTGTGGGTTGTAAAGTAGCCAGCACTCCAAGCTTACTCCCTTGATGGACTACAATCTCACATTTAGTTTACTAATTTGTATTGAGATTGTAGTCCATCACCGGAGTGTGCTTGGAGTGGTGGCTACTTTACAACACACACAGGGACCATGGAGAACAAAAGTAGCCACCCTCCAGAAGGAAGGACACAGTGTAGAGATAATTTGAGGATCTACAGCTGAGTGATACAAAGAAGATACATCTTTGTCAATGGTAAAAAAAAAAAAAAAACTAAGGGGTAAACTTTGTATCCCATAGTTCTAAGGGTCACGGGACGACCTATACTAGCGTCCTCCCTTGACCCAAAGCTCAGTATATAGCGAGCTGCAGCTCTCTATATATGGAGAGCACCCCAGCCAGGACAGATCCCGACAATGCTGTCGAGATCCAGTCAGCTGCATGAGTGACAGCTGGCTATCTAGAGGCAGAGCCAGCTGTGTCTGCCCTTTTCCCCATCCGTTCCTCCACTCAGCGTTGGAGGATCGAAGCGGGGGGGGGGGGGGGCCGGGGGGCCCG
>NW_017307084.1:715013-749041 GCF_000935625.1 Nanorana parkeri
CCCCCCCTGTCCCCCCTGCGGGGGGGGGGGGCGGAGGGGGGGGGGGGGGGAGCACTGCTGTCTGCAGGGAAATGATCGGAAAGTGAGCGAGCGACAGTAAGCGCTTACCACCTCATAGTTCTCCTCTAAGGTACCTGAATGCATTTTTAAGATTTAACTCCTGAGATTACTGTCACTTAATTTTTTTTTTTTTTTTGTAGGATCTCTCCTACTTTAATAGCCAGAGCCAGGGGTGTATCTACTGCAAGGCAAACTAGGCATTTGCGTAGGGCGGCACTTTCCAGGGGGGCGGCAGAAAAGGCTGCCCCGAACCAATGAGGTGGACAGGGCCGGACTTACCTTTGGGCATATTGGGCACTTTCCATTGGGCCGAGGCTGGGCAGCACAGAATCAGCAAGCAGTGGCTGCCTAATGAGGCAAACTAGACTGGCTGCCTAATTAGAGAGCTGCCCAGTAGAGGGGAGGGCCCAGGTAAGAGGAGCAGCACATGTATGCAGGGAAAGGGACAATTCACAGTTCTCCTGAGACCCTGCACAGCCCACCATAGACCTCACGCAGCCCACCATAAATCCTGCACAGCACCCTGTGTGCGCTATATCCAGTGACTGACAGGTTGTGCAAAATGTCCTAAACAGGATGGGGTGCAGCAAATTAAGATTGAGGGGGGTGCCCGAATTTAGTCTCGCCTAGGGCAGCACAAAACCAAAATACGCCATTGGCCAGAGCCAATAGATTGTGTGTAAGAGCCTCTTTCTGTGAGAGGGCCAATGACAGTTCAGTTGGCCTATGACAGCTTGTTAATAAACAATGTCATGTGATTGCTATGATTTCACAGTGATTGCGTGATCAGGATCCTTGACTGTTTTTCAACAGCTGTATCCGACAAGGCTGCTGTAAAAAAAAAAGCACCGTCACAGAATAAATAAAGGCCCCAGCACAGGTGTCGGCTGCTAGTTCCGATTTGCATCCTTCATACGGGGCACTGTATTGAGGATCATTATATGGACTGCAGGCAGGGAGGGACTGAACATCAATTTACTAATGAATAAGTACCAAGAAGTTTCTTACAGCCACCAGTAAGATTAAAGCTTCGACTGGAAGCTTGTTTGTGTCCGGTAATAAAAGGAAGGAAAGAGACAGAAGTTACAGAGCACTGGCTTTGAAAAGGTGTATTATGCGGATTTAAAAATAAGGTTAATTCTCTGCAGTATTTCCTGGATAGCATCAGTAGCTCACAGAATTGGTCTTCAGTGAAGCCTTTTATGTATGAATTACTGTATATTACAAGGATTTAGGGAAGAGTTTTTGCAGTATCAATAAGGATGATGAAGTCAGCAATTCATTATTTTAGTGTTTTAAAAAGAAATACATGTCCCATGATCCTTAAAGCCCAACTCCAGTAAAGTGAAAAGTATTTCCTTGCAGTGGGGCTGCCCTTGCCTTGCTAAGGTTAACTGCTCATCTATGACAAGGGGACAGGAAAAAGCAGTTTTACTTACCTGATCCCCACTCTCATCGCCTCCCTTTAGCCTGCTAGACCGGTCCCCGCAGGCTCGGCGGTCTAAGCATTGCAGATGTCATCAAATAAAATGCCTGGTGACGTTTACTGAAATGGTTGGTTGATTCTGTCCTCCACATTCCTGAAAATAATACTAATCATATACTGCCTGTTTACAGCTGATATCTTATGTGCGGTTTGCAGAAAAACCAAAGAATGTTTCTATTATATTCAGCTGAGAGGTCATTCCTGGGGTATTTATAAGGGTCCATTCACACTATTGTATTGCATTAATGAGCATTAACATGTGCTGTGTTAGGGCAGTCCATTCCAATGCACCAACATGCATCAAAGAAGCTCAACAAAGCATTTTTGGCAGTGCACCACACGTTCCTTCACTGCAGCGCATCACCAAGCTATATTGGAGTTCCATACACAATAATTGGCACCAACCTGTGTTACCTCAACTCTATAGTGTAAATGGGCCCTAAAAGGTGTATTTTCCTTTCTCATCCCAGTCTGCATCAGCAAGTTTTCTACCATCAGCTCAGCAAGTCCCAATTACAATTTTCAGCTGATAAATCAGCACGGGAAAAGTGATCTATTCCAGAAGGAAAATTTTCAATTAATAGAGTGAGAGCTTGATAAAAATGTGCCATTGCCCTTATGGCTGTAAATGGTTATTAACATGCCAGCATGGTCTTTTAGTGGATAGCCCTGTCATCTTGCAATGTTGGGGGTCCAATATTAAATTGCCAACATTATTAGCATGCAGTATTTTGTTCCTTACCTCTGAGATGTTCTTTCCTCTACCCAAATACATTTTGCTACGTTAACCAACTTGCACCCAAGCTTGTTTCTGCAGTGTCTCTCACTTCATGTAATTGTTTTAAAACTTCTGGTCTCCACAACAGCAGTAGTGATTATGCGGTAGACATAAGGTCATCTACATCTCATGGGCAGACAAAAGCTGCAATGCTCCTCTCCTCCTGGTGACAAGAACCAGTAAGGACAGGTTGACGAGGAGAAGTATAACAATCTGGTGGTACAGCACTAATAATAATAATTCTAAAATGAAACATCATGCACGATGGGGGTGGGAGCGGAATTGGATGCTGGAGGGTGTACAAGAATGGCTGCAACTTTATGCAGAGAGTGAACATGGCATATCTGCCCTATGTGTAGGCACTCAGAGATGCCATCTCCTTTTCCAAATACTTTTGTCTCTCAGTCTCACCCCGTCGCCCCTCTCCGCCTCAGTCTCACCCCGTCGCCCCTCTCCGCCTCAGTCTCACCCCGTCGCCAACATCCTGTCCCTCCCAATGATTTTCAGCAGTTACCAGTCATTAATGAATGCCTCAGAATTGAGGCTTTCATTAATGAAATAGTTAGGCTTTTGTAATGAAAGAATGAAGAAGTTGCATACAAATACGGGAGCGCTGAGTCGCAATCCTGTATTTGACAGCTGAAAATAGTAGAGAGGTAGCAGAGTGACTAACCTCTCTGCTATTCGTTTTGACAGCAGCGATAGACCGATGTTTATGATACATTTCAGCAAAGAGATACAAGGAGATACAATCTCTTTGCCAGCAGCCTAAAAGCCAAAAATCTAAAAAAGTTTATTTATCAAGCAATCATAGTGACTGCTTGATATAAAACAAAAAAAAAGTGTTTTTTTTCATACAAAGTGTAAAAAAAAATAAAAGAGTAAAAAAAATAGGGAAAATAAAAATTATATATAAATATATTTTAATACTATAAATTATAAAAAAAATGTCTAAAAGAAATAAACAAGAACTTGTGAAATCAATTGTTTTCTTCTAGTTTTGTTCCTTTTTTATATTTTATTCAAAACTAAGTAAGGCGTTAGGGCAATATAATTATATCAAACATGTGTACCTATCTGTCCTCTAGAAAACAATATATAATATGTGTGGGTACACTTAGTAAGAAAGTATGTTACTGCTGTGGAAGAATCACACTGCAAAAATGTAAAACGTGTCAGTCATTTAACAGAAACTCAAAACTAGCTCAGTCATGAAGGGGTTAATAGGGTAAACAACAAATCCCTACTGCCAGATTAATGTAAAGTCCTATTAAAGCCAAATAACCTGAAACGCTTTAATTTTAGTCTAAGAATGCCATTTATCAGGAGTCAGAAGGGGGTAAAAAGTTACATGAAAAATGTATGGAATCTGGAAATCCTTGATCTGAAACAGCTGAAAAGAAACCTTAACAAAACAAAAACTGCTAATATAAACGGCACGTGCATAAATGTATAGCAATAGTAATGATTGTTAGCCTGCAAGACATTTTTCTCCAATTTTTCTTATAATAAAAAACCCAGTATGTGTTTTAGTTTTTTTTAAAGAAGAACTCCAGCTACAAAAAAAATTGTACTAGCCCTTGCAGTGCAGCTACCCACACACTGCAAGGGTGAAGTGCTCGTTTTTGCCTAGGTGCTAAAGAAAAAAAAAGTTATACTCACCAGACCATCTGAGCTGGCTCACTGCTTCTGTGATCACTGAAGTGTATCTTCTCCACTGCTGCACAGATGGAATGCTCCTGGCGTTCTCACATCTATACACAGTGTATAGAGCGTGAGTACACCAGGATCCTTAGACTGCTGCAGCACAGGGGAGAGACTATCAGCCTAAGATTAAGCCGACTCAGATGGTCTGTATATGGTGAGTATAACATTTTTTTTTAGCACCTAGACACAAACGAACATTTAACCCGCTGCACTGCAAAGGTGTGTGTGTGTATGTGTATATGTGTGTGTATATGTGTGTGTATATGTTTGTGTATATGTGTGTGTATATGTGTGTGTATATGTATATGTATATGTACATACATACATACATACATACATGATTTAGCTGATTTAGGAGCTAGAATCAGAAGTGCTCTGCATAGAAATGTAAAAAAGATTCCAGATGATGGGGCACTAATAGGAGTAACACAACCCTTCCCCAAACTCTGCTCATTACAAATATGCCTATATTACACTCAATGCTAGGAAATAAATATAATAATGCACTATAAAGAAAGGTTCAAATAGAAGATTTATGTTTTGAACAACTTTTTCCTGTAAACACGTACTCTTATTATAAACCTATAAAAAAGGTATTGTGTGATACAAATCAGGAATAGTTAAAAAACAGAAGCCATGAAAATGGTACTTTCACATATAATCATTTACTGCGTCAGCAACCTATCCAGCTAAATAAATGTTCAGTCCATTTCCCTCGTCTATCAATCTGAACAAGTCTCATGAGTGGGCACGTATGAAAAAAGCACTGGAAAAAAGAAAGATACTCTCATCCACTATATCATTTACTCAGCATAGTACTGGAGAGTATCACTTTCTACAGTGTGCACAATATTACTTCAGCACCATTACACCAAATGTCACTGGATAAGCAAAGCAACTGAAGCTCACAGTCTGCCAACGCAAATCAGTCTTTACTGCAGAACGCAGTTTGAACCGCTGTTTTTCTCTGCACTCATGAAAAATACAATACACAGCATTGCACGTTCTTTTACATGATTTCCATGAAGACTAGTGTTCATCTAAAATCAGAAGTACAATCTTATAAACACAAAAACAGCCAGGGGGGTAATAGGGGGGTTAGTGGAACTGACCGGCAAAACCAAAGCTAGGGGTTATTTTTGAGGCCGCTGCCACCAACGCTGGGGGTTACTTTTGAAGCAGCTGCCACCAACGCTGGGGGTTACTTTTGAAGCCGCTGCCACGAACGCTGGGGTTATTATTGAGGCCGCTGCCACCAATTCTGGGGGTTGTTATTATTGCGTCCGCTGCAGTTATACATTGTCTTACATCCAAAAACATAATTCCTATGTATATCAAACACAAGCTATATCCAGCTTCACTTCCCCTCTTCACAATCTTTCGTTATTTATCTGCTCTAATCATATCCTTTACAAGTACATTAATATTAGCACCCCTCCACTTAGTGCATCCATAAGTATACATAAACGTTTGTGTGAGAGAGATAATGTATGCCATACACCTCTCTGAGAGGGAAGCGGAGAGCTCTTTAAGTCCCACTGCTCTTAATCCAGGAGCTCTTATATACTTTTTACACATAAAACACATAAAACACACAAAACAGGACAAAGACACAAATGCAGGGAGTCATTAGTGCGTCCACTGACACCAATGCAGGGAGTTATTACGTCAGACACCAGTGAGAGAAATTATTAGTGCCTCCGTGGACACTGATGGGCAGCCTTGCCCAATATATTTTGCCTTGTGTCCTATGATGTCAGCTCAGACCACAGAGTTTGATGCACACGGCGTCCAGGCAGGCCATTCATTTTGAGTCGATGCATAAAAAAGACATACCTGCACTATTTTCGACCAAAGCAGTGCACCACAATGCACTCTGCCTTGTAGTGCAAAAAAGCACAGGCATGATGCACTGCTACACATATATACCGTACATTGTGGTGCACATGAGCTTATGCATGCACTAACAAGCCGAAACCAGCCGTAAGAAAGGAGAGGTCCAAGACTACTTTTTAATGACACTTAATTTTGCTAAGCCTCGTGAATATATGAAGCATATCATCAACGTGCTGAAAAGCCGCAAAGAATTTTCAGCAACCTTGTCCCTTCACACCGAATATCAGAGTCAATAGCTAGTCAGGGCTAGGTAGTTTTGGTACAACTGAAAATAAAAAAATAAGAGTGGTATACTATGCTACAAGTGATTCCTGAAAGTGTACATCGGATGATCAAGTCTACAGCTCAGACATAACAGTTTACAACACGTCACTATAGGAGGATGAGATGAGCTTCCACACTTCCCTGACATTAATTAGGCCATTAGAAAGAATCAATTGAAGGTGATTTATTAAGCACAAAGGCTGAAACACACCTTTCAAATGTCACACCTTAAGACAAGCTTTGATTTCCTGGTCTTCATTAATCATAAATAGTTATATTCAAGCTTTCACATGTTCACTGGCATCGTTTTTAAAAACTTCTGAGCATTAAAGAAAATCACAAGCGCAATAAAACACATCACAGCTGAACTGCAAAATCAACGCAATGAGTAATCGAGCAACGAATTGTAGCAAGCATAATAAACAATGAAAGCCAAGCTAGATGGAGGATTAATTGGCTCCATTCAGTTTACACATGCATGAGTTTTGCTACCTACAGAGCAGACAGCTTGGAAGAAGGAGGGAGTCAGACAAAGTGATGCAGATGAATATAGGTTACAGGTTTAAAAGTTATAGCTTACAAGTGTAAAGGATTTTTTATATTAAGTAGAATGCTGGGATGCATTTAGAACACTTCATTTAGCCAGTATTTGAGCCTATACTTCAGACTGATGCACCTGTACCATGCTCAGAAGGAGAATAAATGCTGTACGTTTTCATTGATTGTTTTTTGTTTGAGCCCAAGAAAAAAAAAAAAAAATCTATAAGCAATCCTTGCAAACCAGGAAAACAAATAAAGATGGAAAGTGGAAGAGAACAAATACATTCTTAGCTCTGTTTATACAGACACTGTCCAGGTGGACCTTAAGAAGGTCATGCAGATACTTGGTTCAGTAGGTCATTTTGCATCCTTTTCAGGTTTGTGAAATCGTTTCAAGGGGCTTTCCACTTTATAATGTATCAAAATGAGCAGATGTATGATTTACCTCCTCTTTGCCACAAACTTCTGTCTCAAAAATCCCATGCAGACTTATGTCCCAAAAGTGTCACAGTGCAGCCATTCATTTACAATTGTGATCTAAACTGCGCCTATATCCTACAGCCAACAAATTAAATTTTTTTGAAAGCGGTCGCTGTTGAATCATTGACACCATTAGACAGGAATTTATGGAAAACCTCTCCACTGAAAACAAAAGGGAGCACTAAAAATCAAGCAGAGGTTCTAATCCTTCCCTAATCCATTACAAACTAGTTGGCAATCAATCACTATCCCTTAACACATCGATTGTGCATCCATGCATAGTGATTGATTCCTAAACCGCATGTATGAGCATCACGTATGATTAAATGCGAGATGCCGGTGTTTAAATGCAGCGGCTGTCACCTGATCATTAACTTGGAGTAGCTGCTGCTTGTAAACGCCAGATTAGGTATTCGTGCAGCAAGAAAATGCAAGTTCCCGACGCAGGAATCCCTAATCACACCTAAACATATAGGTGTGAATGGAGCATTAAAAACGAGTTACCTACAGGTCCTATGGCTCTTTCAAACTGTTAGCCAATAAGAAAACCAGCTAAAATGTTTCTGTTGAAGAGGAACTTTACCCATATCTTTAAAATGACAACAAATACACCTTTAGAAATGTTTAGTAATGACAATCTACAAACACATATTTATAGATAATTGCAGGCTTTGTATTCTTCGCATACCTTTTATTTTCCTCCCCAATCTTCTGACAGTGGCCATTTTAACTAAGGGCAGATTAATACATCTCCCTTTACTTCCTAGAACTCTGGCACACATGTGACTAGGACATGTGATCATGTACATCTCAGGGGAGGAAAATGCCTTTCCCTGAGATCTCGTGAGATTACAGATGAGACTTCCCAGCAATGATCTGTTGATGTAACCTTCCCAGGATGCAACGCTTGGGCACATTACATCTTTTGTGCCAAAATGGACCAGGAAGTTGATGAACTCTATTTGTAAGTATATGAAAAATATGTTTACCTAATGAATGTAATATGATTTCATATCAGCATGCAGAGCGGAATGCTGATGTGATTTTTATTGAAAAGGGGGGTAAAAGGACCACTTTAAGTTTACAGCACATGTCAGAGCAAATTTCCTTTTGCATCCCCTGCTGACAGCGTAAAGCACTTTACAGCAGAGATCAGCCTTGGCTTGGTGCGAATCCAGTTCACCCAAGCTTGCTCAAAACTATGAGTGCCACTCCAGTCTCCCGGCCCAATCAGTGGCGGGAGTTGGGGAAGCATCATTCCCTACCCCTTTATGATGTATAGCTGAAGGCAGGAAATGCAGCGGATTGGGTCGGGAAGAGGGCGGAGAAGTCACAGTTTTTATCAAGTTTGGACAAACTCAGGTGAACTGTGTTCGCACCAAGCCCAGGCTCATCACTACTCTCCAGGAAATTGGGGCCCTTCCAAAAAAAATGGGGGGAAAAAAAAAGGCTAGCGTTGATCTGTCCAACACCAATATTACCAAAATGACTAATTAAGTTTTAGGGTGACCATTAAAAGATGAGCAATTTGCAAAGTTTAGAAGAGCAACGAAGGAGCCTTCCACATCTACGTGTCATGTAGCACGTATACATGTGTTGAGTTAAGGCAGACCAATTAAAATGAATATGTTAAACAATGCATTACTTTGTGTTGTGGCGTTATACTATGCATGTGTGGTAGGATGCCATACAAACCAATTGACACTGCAATGCAAGTTCTTAGTACATGGAAGTGTAAATCGGGTCTTAGGATGGCAATACATAGCTAGATCTCTCTCATTTAGCCCAGTGGCTGGACGAGAGAAAAATCGCTTGATTTCCCCATCCACGCTAAACAGCAATGATGGATGAACCTTCGTCGGCTATTGTATTCTAACAGTTGGCACCCACAGCCGTATAAACACTTGCACAATGACTACAGCTGACTGGATGCAGCAACTGTTTGACCAACAATTTTTCACCTGGCTTCTTTGATCCAGTAATTAGTTTTCGGAGCCAGGTGATGCTGTCATTTTTGTCCGATTTAGCAGAAAATTGGCTGAAATTCTTTATTAGTTATGGATTAAACATAGTATCATTCTCTAAACCTTTTCCAGCACTAGCGCACAATGAAGTGTGTGCATCGCTTTCACTAGTAGCAAGAATGAAGTGGGCCAACAATTAGAATAAGGTGAGCTCTCATCTCAATATTCTACTTTCTGTGCAGACCCTTAGACTCATGTTTAAAAGCTGAATTTGGACAAGAGTGACTAATCTGGCTGCAGGTGGAATTTAAAGATTGGCACGCACCGCAACTCGCTTTACACTTAAAAGTAATTTACTCTGCGGGTTTTACTTTTAGTCTTGTGTTCTCAGCAGGTCTAATCAGCTCATTCTGGCTGCAGTTTCCTTTCATAGACAAAATACAAGCAAGCATAGGAAAGAAATACTACACACCAACACTAGCACATAAAAAGGTATCATCTACAATGACGCACCATACTGTTCAGGTAGTGTGGTTCATTACCAGATGTAGACACAATTAACATGGATTGCACTAATTAAACAGATGTCTAAGAAAAAGCATTCTGTAAACAGATGATGTCCATACTCAATGAAACAATTAGCAATCAAACGGGTGGCAGGCACCAACCATGCAATTATTATTATTATTATTATTATTATACAGGATTTATATAGCGCCAACAGTTTGCGCAGCGCAATTGAATCTTATTATTTCAATAATATGTTTGGTAAATTGGTACATGTATATCAGGTGCAATAATATTCATGTTTCGTCTATGCATATCAGATCAAAGATCTTCAGTATAGTATAGTAGCCATCGTAGGCTATAAAGCCACCCAATTGCTTGTATGGTGCTGGGGATTGTGTGGGTGGGTGGGTGTTTTCGCCGCCCCCCACCCCACCACTGCTGATAGACCCCTGATGTCTCAATAAAGAGGACGTTGCACTTTCATTACAATTAACACCTACAAACACAAACACGCGTCAGGTGCCCTTAGGTGTGAAAACGCTGATTGCACCACGTACATATCACTGCGAACGTCGGAGTGAGAGCAATAATCCTACCTCCATTAATCACTGTTAACACTAAATTGATGAGTGGTAAAAACTTTTAAAGCTTCGCCTATGGGCAATTTTGGGTATTGTAGTTTTTTGTGATGTCACAGGCACACACAATTTTAAGGCTTGACATGTTTGTTATCCATTTACCCAACACAACACCACCTTTTATATTTTACAAAAACATCAATTGGGTGTTATTCTGTTTCTGTACACTAAAATGCATTTCATCCTAAAAATATTAGTTTGATGAACATTTTTGCAAATATATCGTGCAACATAAAAAAATGCAAATAGCATTTTTTTTCCTACTGGGCCTCTGCTTTTAGAAAAAAAATCAAATTGGGGGTTTTAAGCTGTTTTTTCTAACAAAAATAAATAAATCAGATTTTATCATGCGTGTGCAAAAATTAGGAAAATGTTCCAGACGCAAGTGGTTAACATTTTGCAAATGCATATGTAAATTGTAGCTTTATTTGCAGTTTACAATATGCAAGTTTTTGCTTTAGTAGCACTTCACAGCTTCTCTTAGGGCAAGTTAATAAGTCAGGTCTGACCTCCACAAGGCAACTAATATCTCAACAGTCCTTGAGCATGCAATGCTAATCTTATTCCCTGGTATACAGGAAACCACTAGTGAGAGCTTTAAGAATTTGTACATGAAATACAAATCAAAATATAGTAAGTGCAATTAGGAAACGACCATTGCTTAAATGATCAAGGTTAATATTACAATAACACCACTTAACGGGCATGTAAATTCAACAATGAAATTCTCTCATTGACATCCTTTCGTTCTGTTAGAAATACCATTAAAAGTTTTGCTTTATGCGTTTCATAAAAAACAAAAAAACTATTAATCCTGCCATGAATCTTGTGAGCTGATCCCTTACTACAGAAGCCTACCTTATACATTATCGAGGAGAGGGGGTGGGTTTGTAGTACTGTCTATGGTGCTAATGTTTCTCATTGGATGCAGTACAGCAAGAGAGTCTAGGACAGAAAAAGTGTCAGCATACATTTACACTAGGTTTAGATTAGATGTGTTTAAAAAGCATTTGTCAATGTAGAGATATTATATATATATACATACATACACACACACACACACACACACTATTGCCAAAAGATTGGGATGCCTGCCTTTACACACATGAACTTTAATGGCATCCCGGTCTTAGTCCGTAGGGTTCAATATTGAGTTGGCCCACCTTTTGCAGCTATAACAGCTTCAACTCTTCTGGGAAGGCATCCACAAGGTTTAGGAGTGTGTCTATGGGAATGTTTGACCCTTCTTCCAGAAGTGCATTTGTGAGGTAAGGTACTGATGTTGGACGAGAAGGCCAGGCTTGCAGTCTCCGCTCTAATTTGTCCCAAAGGTGTTCCATCAGGTTGAGGTCAGGACTCTATGCAGGCCAGTCAAGTTCCTCCAGCCCAAACTCGCTCATCCATGTCTTTATGGACCTTGCTTTGTGCACTAATGCGCAGTCATGTTGGGACAGGAAGGGGTCATCCCGAAAATTTTCCCAAAGTTAGAAGCATGGAATTGTCCAAAATGTCTTGGTATGCTGATGCCTTAAGAGTTATCTTCACTGGAACCAAGGGGCCCAGCTCAAACCCCAGAGAAAACTTTACACCATAATCCCCCCTCCACCAAACTTTACACTTGGAACAATGCAGTCAGGCAAGTAACGTTCTCCTGGCAACCGCCCAACCCAGACACGCCCATCAGATTGCCAGACAGGGACGTGTGATTTGTCACTCCAGAGAACACGTTTCCACTTCTCTAGAGTCCAGTGGTGGCATGCTTTACACCACTGCATCCGACGCTTTGCATTGCACTTGGTGATGTAAGTCTTGGATGCAGCTGCCCGGCCATGGAAACCCATTCCATGAAGCTCTCTATGCACTGTTGTTGTGCCAATCTGAAGGCCACACAAAGTTTGGAGGTCTGTAACTATTGACTCTGCAGACAGTTTGCGACTTCTTCGCACTGTGTGCTTCAGCATGCGCTGCCCGCTCTGCCATTTTTCGTGGCTGAGTTGATGTTGTTCCCAGTTGCTTCCACTTTGTTATAATACCACTAACAGTTGACCATGGAATATTTAGTAGCAAGGACATTTCATGGATGGACTTATTGCATAGGTGGCAGACGATCACTGTACCACACTTGGATTCACTGAGCTCCTGAGGAGCGACCCATTCTTCCACAAATGTTTGTAGAAGTGTCTGCATGCCTAGGTGCTTGATTTTATACATGTGGCCATGGAGGCGATTGGGACACCTGAATCTAATGATTTGGAGGGGTGTCCTAATACGTCTGGCAATATAGTGTACACACACACACAGCAAGTCGGCTGCATCTAGGAATCGATTTAAACTTCAAAATGCATTAAATGTGCATAAATGCATTTTGGTGCTAGGATTTGGTAGAAGATGCATCTAAAACACAGAGCCTGACAGATTTAACTCTGCAAATAAAAGGACAAAAGACCCAAGTGGCAAGTGTGAATGAAGCCTTACTGTCAGAATCACCAGGTGAATATAAAGGGGGGGGTGTGCCAATCCAACCAGCACATGTAAACTGCAGTTTTTTATGTCATTTTTGTTCCTGGATTTAAATGTGCACAATTGTTTACCTTTAATCTGCACCCATGGCTTTGGCTTCACAGCTGGCCACAGAGAAATCAACTATAAAATGTACAATGCTATGCCCATAAAGCCTCAAATACGGGTTAAATGCCTTATTTATGAAGCAGCGAGTCATGAATTTCATTTTAAAAACTAATGTTCTTTTAAAACAACCATGTCGGTGACAAGTATAAGAAATAAGAAAGTTGTATTAACCATTCTAATCTATCAAGCCTTTCCATCACAGAAATGTTAAGCATTTTAAATATTCTTGGTGCTGCATGATGCTTTGAAAAAGATAAAACACTGAAATTGGCTCCCATGTGTAATTTTTGTTAAGTGGTGATTAGTTCACTGTAGATAGGTTAAGCTCAAAGTGAATTATGAGCAGAATGATTAGAGACAAAATAAAAAGGCCAATCACATCTTTTGGGTGACCTTTCAAGCTAAAGCAATGTCTAGTTTGTGCAAAATTATTTTTCTTAGTAAGATAACAGTTATTGAACTTAACTCCCAAAAAGAACATTTCGCTTGACCTTTCAGGTAAGAAACATGTTTTTAAAATTATGTTTACAAGCATATTCTGGGAAAGACTGTGCTAAATTTTGCCAGAATGTGAGGGGGAGTTGGATTCAGTGACATCTGTGGCCGTGAGACTGCTCGCTCTACATCCCTAGTGCCTATCCTCTGGTCCGAGGGACAATTAATGCCCTTTGGTGTTTAAAGCAGAACTCTAACCCTTGCAGTGGGACTAACCACAAAGAAAAAAAAACAAACACACGTTATGCTCACTTGATCCTCTGAGATGTCCCTTCCACCTCTTTCCCCCTCCGCTGCAGCTGCCCCTAAACCATCACATTCTGTACGCAGTGTATAGGACAGGAGGATGCCGAAGGACATACAATTGCTTTTATTCTACTCACCGATCCTTAGCCAGCCGGCTGTCACAGTGCTCCCCCCTGCCTCTCTCCTTCCACGCTGTAGTGATGCTATGTCCCTGAGCATCCTCACGTCCTAAACACTGTAAATAAAAACGTGATGACTCGGGGACCATCGACAGCTGCAGCGGAGGGGAAGCGAGGTGGAAGAGACCGGTCTAAGAAGCAGCCATCTCCGAGGATTAGGCAAGTAGAACTTTTTTTTTTTTTAAACCTAGACAAAAATGAGCAGTTAACCCTGGCAGGTCAGGGGTAGCCCCACTGCAAGGGTTAATAAAATTTGTGCCCAGAGATCTACTTTAAAGTGCAGACCTTGGGCCCCAGCAGTCAATAGTGAGAGCACGGATTTGTAAAAGTGCCTTTAATAATAAGCACTTCATGTAGCAGGTCTCTAGTCTCTGAATGCCTCATACAGCATGACTTCACTCTCCAACCACTCCTGTAGAACAGCCTCTGACCATTTCCTCCAATGCGTCTCCATTTTATAGACAGTCTACTGTAGCACTACATATAATAAATATTATATGTGGCCCTCTGGTAGATATCAGGGGCCACATAAGACCCCTATACCTTGCAAGTTGGCAACAACTGCTCTACATCAAGGAATAAGCCAAGCCTCTTAACTCATGAAAAGTGCTGCCTAGGAGCAGAATGTCTGCAGATGCTGAGAACCACAACGCTGCATGACAGGTTTGGCAGTGCACCAGTTCAGACTTTGGGAGTATCCCCTGTATGGCACATTGTGGAAATCTGTCAAGCAACAGTAGTGGCCATCTAAGTTGATGGATGGGCAAACACTTCTGTGAGGTTTCAGACTTCTGTGCCACATTAGGAGCAGTGAGCCTGTCTCACACAACTATTAGAACAGTGTGAAAGACAGTTTGACGCACTACAATGTGGAGATTGAAATCTTCAGCAAAGAGGATATCGGTTATAGCAATACGTGAATGGGCCACAAAGTTGTCCTGCAGAGAGCATGGAAAGGGCACTAGAATAGCGAGTATATCACAAGTATGTTTGTAAGAGTTTTGTTTTTTTAACTATGGATGCACCAATACCGGATTTTCAGTATCTAGTACGAGAAGCGATATTTATCTTTCGGTACTCGCCGATACCAAATACTGATGATTCCGGTAGCATGGAAGTGGCTTCCCGGCAATCAGGAAGTCGAGCAGGGAGTCTTTACCAGCCAACCAGCTTCTTGATTGGCTGGGAAGCTGCCTCCATGGTGTATGCTGGTTGGCCGGGAAGCAGGCTTCCGAGCCAAGGGGCATGGAGCTGGCTTCCCGGCCAATCAGGAAGCTGGAAATCGGGTCATTACCCACAGCACAGCTTCCTGATTTCAAGACAAAGTCACTGCGCTAAAAAAACTTAGAACTTATTACATAAATATACAAAAACAATAAAGTGCCTAGTGATAGCCCCAACATAATATGCAACCTCCCCTATAGTTAAACTTAATACAATCTCAAAACTGCATGTGCAATGTGTTGTGATCCAGATCACATGTGCAACTCCACAACTTGGTCTCAAACAAAACAAAAAAAAGCTATGCTATTTCTCGGAACGGACGGGGGAGGGGGCGGGTACAGCTAGCTCTGCCTCCAGATAGGCAGAGCCAGCTGTCACTCACGCAGCTGGGCGGATCCAGACATAAAATTGTGGGGATCCGTTTCAGCTGTGGCGTCTCAGTATACCGCGAGCTAAAGCTCGCGGTATACTGAGCTTAGGGTGACAGGAAGACGCTAGTTTGTGTCCTCCCGTTACCCTTAGGAGAACTATGGGGAAAAGCCCTAACCCCATAGTTCTCCTTTAACTCCTAAGTTTAGTGTCACTTTAACATAGGTCCTATTACAAATTTACCAAGAACTTGGATAGCATAGTACTGAAACATTAACATATTTTTCTGATGAAGAGAAACTTTTTTAAATCTTTGAAAGGACATTAAATATATATAAGACACGATCTTGGCAGCTCTATGGTGAAATCTTCAATGAAGCACAAACACTAACAAATAAAATCATTGAACAGCAAAACGTAGTAACATTAAAAAAAGAAATATGTCTTTTAAAAGGATATATGCTTAACTGAATGGTGAAAATATTGAGATGAAGTGGGCACACCCATTGTTTTATCTAGAGGCGGGGCATTAGAACGGAGTCCAGACTTCCTTTGTTAGAAAAGTTTATGGGACGTGTAATGCAATGCCACACAAAGGCGTTCCTTGTAACAAATGAATGCACATGTAATGCAGGGTGCAAGCATGAGAACAGTAGCCACATTATTCAGTGCATGAAACAGATGAGTCATTAAAAGGGGACCACAGTAAACGAATAGCACTAATGATACATTTTACAGAGTTAATCACAGGTGATCACTTTATACAACTGCATACTACAGCTTCTTAAACCCGCATTTAAAAATATGCCTATTAAACCGCTTAAACATGGGCTGTGCTCATGAACAGATCCGCTGCTGAATCGGAACAAAATGGAATAGAAGTCACCACTGTGTCTGAACAGTGTTTTCCTCGATCCTGTGAAAGATGGAAAAGGAGCTTACATGGACTCATGTCAGGTTTATGAGCAGATGTAAACGAAGCTTACTGGACCTACGTCAGGTCCATGGGCAGGCAGATGTGAACGGGCGTGCATTTGTTTACACCATCCGTTCCCTCACATTTAGGCTAGAAAAATAAAAAAATAAAAAAAAGGGGGAAATTACGACGAACCCTTTGTTTTGTTTTTTTACCTAGACCAGTGGTGGCGAACCTTGGCACTCCAGCTGTGCCAAAACTGCAAATCCCAACATGCATCTGCCTCTGGGAGTTATGTCTGTGGCTGTCAGAGACTTGCAATGCCTCATGGGACTTGTAGTTCCAAAACAGCTGGAGAGCCAAGGTTCGCCATCACGGACCTAGGCAGACTCGGAAGTCATTGGGAGTGAACGCACTTTTGTTTATATCTGCCTGTCCATACACTTACATTGTGCTTTTAATCAAATCGTCAGATCCGATTGGAATGGCTATAGGAAAGGGGCCATAATTGAACTAATAGGCTGACATTTTGCAAGCATTAATCTAGTTTGCCAGGTAATTTGCTCAATTTAGATCAATATTTCACTTATTTCTGATAAGAAAGTGTATATGATGACCTTAGAGAATGCGCATTTACCCCCACAGATAGGTAGGGCGACACTCTGTATTAAAGACCCATGTAAAAGAACAACATTAAAGAAAGGCATGAGCACAAGGAATAAAAGGGAATTGTGTGGAGGGACATCGTGACAGGGGGAGAAGGGTAGACAGGTATATGAGTAGGGCTGCAGCTATCATTTTCAAAATCGATTAGTTAGCCGATTAAGTTTGATTAATCGATAAAAATTAAAAAAAAAAGGCTCCAATGATGGATTACTAGTTTGTATTGAGATTGTAGTACATCACAGGAGCAAGCTTGGAGCGGTGGAAGTAAAAAAGTGTGTGCAATATAGTACATTATACAGCATCGCAATGCAGAATACCAGCAGCTATAGAGGAATACAGCAAATTGCAGCAATAGTGCATTATACTAATAAGTAGCATTGCTGGGATTTGTAGTCCTCAGTAGCTGGCGTTATTCTGCATTGCGCTGTATATAATTTATTATTGCTGGGATTTGTAGTCCTCTATAGCTGGTGGTATTCGGCAGTGCGCTGTATAATGATTATACAGTGGCGCAATGCAGAATACCAGCAGCTATAGAGGAATACAACAAATGCCAGCAATAGTACATTATACCACAATGTATTATTGCTGGGATTTGTAGTCCTCTGTAGCTGCTGGTATTCTGCATTGCACTTGTATATAATGTATTCCTCTACAGATGGTGTTATTCTCCATTGCACTGTATAATTCATTATTGCTGGGATTTGTAGTCCTCTATAGCTAGTGCCATTCTGCATTGTGCTGTATAATGATTATATGGCGCAATGCAGAATACCACTGACCAGTTATAGAGAAATACAACAAATGCCAGCAATAATACATTAAACACCCTGTATAGTACATAATACCATGCAGAATACAATGCAATGCAGAATACCAATGTATTATACAGCGGCACACTGCAGAACATAAGCAGCTGTACAGGAACAACAAATCCCAGCAATACAGGGTGTTTAATGTATTATTGCTGGGATTTGTTGTTCCTCTATAGCTGCTACTGTTCTACAGTGTGCCGCTTTAAAAAAAAAAAAAAAACAGGAAATATTAAAAAGCTCCCGGCCGATCGAGTGACTTACTTTGAACGACAGTGGGCCCTTGGTTGTCGGCAGGCAGCAGCGAGTCGGGAAGCTCACCGGGAGGAGAGGGCCAGACGCATTTCCTCGGCGTGGCGTAAGCGGCGTAGCGTGAGCGGGTTTACCGGCGTGTGCGGTGGGCGTGGTGTAAGCAGCTTAACCGACGTGTGCGTGGCATGAGCGGGAAAGTTATTTTAGCCAACTAATCGACGATTGAAAACGTTAACAACGTTTTCCATCGTCGATTTTAATCGACTTAAATCGAAGAATTGTTGCAGCTCTATATGAGGGGCTAATTTGTGAAGGAAAGAGACTATAGAAGGAGGGGTCGCTTACCAGATTGGAGGATAGTTGGAAAGGGTGGGAATTGCAAGGGTAGGATCTTGGGTGTATTCAGAAAGTTTCCAGAAGAAGAAGAAGTTTTTGCCAGGAGGTTTTCCAGCCCTTCTTGTATGTTTTGCACGTTTCCTTTGTTTTTTCCGTCTTGGTTTCTGGTGTTTGGCTTGTCCCGGCAGTCTTTGGTCGGTTTGGGGTCCTTGAAGGTAGTATGGATGCCTTGGTTTATTGAGAACGGTTGGGGACCCATCATAGGTGTAGTGCTCTTTAAGTGGTGGTCAATTGTTTTGGAGCACCTAGTTTTTTGGGCTGGATGTGTCTGCGGTTATCAGACAGATGTCCCCGAGGCGGTGGTGTGGCGGCTGGGGGCCCATTATTAGTCACTTGAAGCCGCATATACAGGTTTATGGGGCGGTTTCCTTTTGTTAACTACATGTGCCTTCAGGGACCCAGAAACCTGTGGTAAAACTGTTTAACTAGGTTATGTTGTTTCATATAATATATTGGTTTATTTTTTTATTTAATTTGATATTTAATTAAAGATAATACGTGGCTGCTGTGGCCTTTGAACTCCATACAAGTCTGGTGTGTTTTATTTGGGAGAATTGGGTGGAGCTTTGGGGGTAGAGGGTATTACCATTCCATTCTTCCATTGCCGACCTCCCTGCACTTTAATACTTCCAATCACTGACCTGGAACAAGCATGTAGTAAGTGGACAGTTAACCCTTTACTTTTCCATCAGTGATCCATAATGTACTCAAGCCATTGGATAATCCTGACATTTAGGAGTGGTAGCCTAGATAGTTTTTTTTAGTACAAGCTCTTTTTGGGAAAATAAAATAAAAAAACAAAAACCCACAACCATGTATCTGTAAAAACCTCTGAAACCAACCCTCTACATACATGCTTTTAAAATGTTCTCACAAAAATCACATGAAACGCATTTAATATGTTTTATTATTAAATGATACAACAGGGAAAACATTACATGTTAGAGCACCCCGAGAACATGTTTAGGTAAAGGCTTGTTCACACCAGTGGCTTCATTATACCTTGGCCGCTGATGCATTAAACATTTTTTTTTTTTCTTCTTCTCCAAAGTTTATTATGGGTCACAAAATTACAGTTCATTTATCTTTATGCGCTACAGTGCATTGGGGTGCAGTGTGGCATGTCAGAACACACTGGGTTGACAAAAAGTAGAGCATATCCCACTTTTTTTCCAGTGTGCTCCGCTGTCTATGCACAGAGACTACCCAGAGCAGCCCAACGCATATGGTGTGAATGAGTCCCAATACTAGTGCATGCAAAACACTATTACACTGCAACCAAATGTGCTGAGAGAGATATATAGCTCTAAATATAGATATCTAAATATATATATATATATATATATATATACACACACACACACTCCTAGCTAGAATGCTGCATTTTTTGCCATTGGCTATTGAAAACACTTTATACTGAACAGTTATACTAGACACACTGGGTTAATTCACGCCTGTCTCTGGGAAATCATTTCTACTGAAAAGCAAGTCTAATCAATTACAGAACAGTGCCAAACAAAAACCACATTGTTACAATTATAAGAAAGCCAAATAAAAACAGTAATCCCAAGACCTACAGTAAAAACCCTTCATTATTGTGTTAAAATATACTGATTTCTAAACTCACAACTGATGTTCACAGCAAAATCACTCTGAACAAAAATATTGCTCACAGCACCACTGCTCTGTGGTAAAGTGTTTTACAAAGTTTGTTGGATGCCCAGAGATCATGTATACGAGTGAGCCTGCCAGGGTCACTTATATACAACAACATGCCTGCAAGAGCAATACTCCTACCCTTCCGGCAGCCCAGGTCTTGAAACTCGTTGGATGGGTAGGATGTGAATTCCTCCCACCGGGTTGTACGTCCTACTCTACCGTGTAGCAGGAGAGCAGATATTCACAAGGGCCACTGGAAAGGTAAGAGTATTGGCTTTTTTTTTCCTGAAGTTCTGCTTTAAACATAAACTTAGGATGACCTGATGCTTTAGCAATAAACATTTTTTTAAAAGGCTCCCAAAATACTGCAGGAGAAAAGCATGATAATTATAGGCAGCACACTGTCATCACAATGTAACTAATCACTCAAACACCAATACAAATGACTAAAGATTTCTATACATGGACATGCATGAGATGCCCATGGTGTGCCTGGTGTTCTCATGGGATGGTTTATCTTCCTAGAAGCAGGAGATAAGCTCAAGACCATTGATAACCTCTATTTGTCTTCTAAGTTTGGCGTTGGGCTCTGCCTTCAGTCCTAGAAAACCATATTTTGGTGAGCAATAAAAGTGCCAGGAGTAATATCAAAATGGCTGATTTCTGGTGCTGCCGGATGCCTTAGTATGTCATATACTGCCATTTAAAGTACAGCTATACTTTTGTCTAAAAAAAATTGTGGTCCTGCACCTCCTCTTGGGTAACATAGCAAATTGCATGGTCCACCTCTACACTGCTTGGCTTCTCCTATGTACTATAAAGTGTTTACTTTTAAACGAATACTAATCATGTTAAATCAGTTAAAACTTTAAAGCCTATCTCTGGAGAACATTAAAAAAAACACCCCCAAAGTGGGGCTCCCTCTGCACTAAAAGGGTTATCTACTTGTTTTTGTCTAGAGGCATTGTGTAAACTAAAAAGGCACTTAATTACCTAATCCCCGCTACTCCCAACGGTCAGCAATTGCCCTTGGCGGCTCTCGCACTGTTGCTTGGTGACCTTGCATAAAATGCAGGACTATGGACTCTCCAGGGGGGGGGGAGAAGAGGCTGCAAGTGCCAGACTTGGAGCCTGTGGAAGCCAGGATTAGGTAAGTAGGAGTATTGTGTAAAAGGACTTAACCCTTGTAGTGCCTGGTTATCCCCGCCGCAAGGATATTTTGTGTCCCCTGAAGATAGGCTTTAAGAGCGTCTGAGAAAGTCTCTTGGATCAACAACATCAACTAGCTAGAGTCACAAGTTTCCAATGTTTCAAAATAAAACCGTCAATTAGTATAACAGAATTATTGGTTATCTAATTTGAATGACCACAACCTGTGACGGCATAAAATGATGCTAAATTCAGAGCGGTCAACAAATATAATATAAGCCTTGTTTGTTTGTCCCAAAGAGTTTGTATTACAATGTTTTTCAAATCTGCTTCAGAAGTTTAAAAAAAAAAAAAAAAAAAAAAAAAGATAAAATGGTTTTTGATCATTATAAATTAAAACATTTTTTCCAAAGTTCACTTGTTTATAAACTATCATTTTATATCTTTAACTGTTTAATATGATTAACTTTCTTTTATCCTTTTTATTTTGTTTGGCAGTCATATGTTGAGTATATCTATGGCAGTTTACAAAAGATACTGTGAACTTTCCAACAAAAATAAGCATGACACTGCCTGAATGTTTGCGGGTTTCCCCAAGTGTGATTGACTAATGCAAAGGGAGGGGTTGTGTACCTCCTCTAGATGTGTGGATACAGGCATACAGCCTCATCTGCTCATCCGTTTCTCTGCAGAGACAAACATGTGTAGGTATATGCATACAAATGCAGCAGCTCATTTGCCCCTGTACGTATATAAACAGTTGGATGTGCGGCTATATGTGAACCACAGTCCCTTATTACTCCCTGTACGAATGTAAACACTTGGATGTGCGGTTCTATGTGAACAGTCATTTAACCTTCCCTGTATGGATGTAAACGCTTAGATGTGCAGGTATATGCATACAGAGGCAGATTGTCGTTGATTTGTACATGTTGCTGCCCACAGCTCTACACAACACCTGCCACTCCCTGGCGCAGAAGTATCAGCCTTTTGTATGGTGTACAGCCATACATCCCCATGTGAATAAGCCCTAAAAGCAAACATTTTTTTTCTCATAAGCAGATTTATTTATGCTAGTGAACCTAAAATACAAGTTTTATCGTATAAATGTTTATACACACTCTGCACAATGATACACAACATTTGACACTGGAAATATGCCAAATATGTCTAAAGTTGTGCAGCCAAATGCAATCTATTGTTCCAAGCTATTAGCCATTTGGCCTCAAAGAGGCTGTCTGTTGTGTCATTCTGAGGAATTACTGGCAAGAAGTCAGCTTTGGGTAGAAAATGTCAGCTTTCAAGATTTAAACTTCATCTCCAATATCTTTAATCCCTGCAAGTTAATAGATATACTGTATCACCACCACAGCAGCCATAGATCCATATATAAAAGATCTCTTTGTAACCCCCCCCAGTCCAGTCCCTAACAGCAGCCACACTTATCGTTACTTTAACCCCACCATAGCAATCATAAATACAGTTCTTATTTCCCCATGATCCTCGATTCCAGCGTCAGCAATGTCCAGGCATAGTGGCCATTTTTTAAAGCTTCCCCACTCAAATAGCAATATGCATGCTCCACCAGAGAATGGAGCTTGGCATTGCCCATGCCCAGCATTATGTAGGAGTGTCACAAAATGAAGATCACAGAGTAAGCCAGTTCATTCTTTCTGATCACTGTAGCCAATTTCCTTCCCGACGAATAACTCTAGGTGGATGAGCTTATGGGAAGGAAATCCCAGCAGCGCATGCCAATTGGGAATCGTCTAGACAAATGTACAACATGTATTCTATTGCTCAGAGATCTAGGTTTTGTTCTCCTAAGATCAAGTTAAGTGTGTTCATGACCTGGCTCTGAATCCAAGAGGTCTCCCAATGGCAGTCCAGCCATAACTTCTGTGATGTTCTCAACTTGCACATTTTGCTGAGACTGCTTTTAAGAAATATTGCCTTAATTTAGAGGCGATGTTTGAGGTTCTACCTTTGTGTTGGTGAGCAACTATCTTGATATGGTTCCATCTGTCGATTTTAAATCTTCCATGTGTGTGTTAAATATAAGTATTTTTGACATATACACCTGCAATTCTACCTGTCTAGAGCTGTTATATGCCTCTTTATTTCTTCAGAATTCACATATCAAAGAGCTAATTGGCAAACCTCCTTTATAAATGACACCAATTGGCAACTGTCAACGTAATATGACTTACTTAGCGGTATTTCTAACTACTATTTTAGTAACCAGAAATGTAATCACTTTTTCATGCATGCTCTAAATGCTTTCCTGACCAATGTACAAATTATATTCAAAAATTGGGATCAAAGCAGCAGAACATCTAACGTGAAGGCCTTATCAAAACTCTGAGCATCAATAAGAAAGAACTAAGTGATGCATTTATTAAAAGTTTAAAGAAAAATCAGACAAATGGCAAGTTGTTACCTTTAATTGCCAATCAGGTATTATGTTTTTCCCTGGAAAATTAAACATGGAATCTGACTTGTCATCTGCTTTTGTTCCCATTTTCTGTTCTCCAGTTGCTTTTATAAACCACCTTCCAATGAATTATTTTATGTAAGGGGATGTTTGATTTCAATTGTCAGCTAGTATTTGACTCACAATTATTGATTTGCTCAGCAGAACAATACATTTAGATAGATGTATTTTAGAGATGAGGGAATTTGGTCATGACTGATACAGAGACAAGCAATATGTTAATTAACCATTTTTCCAATGAGACATTGAGGGAAGAAGAAGAAAAAAAAAAAAAAAAAAGACTGTTTTTAACCATTCCCTGCTCTATTTAAAATTTAGATATCCTGCATTTTTTTAATGTAATTTTAAAGTGCATTTAACTAATTTTGACATGTGTCTGTTTTCGGAAAAATCGAATTAAGTAGGAGGTTGCCAAGTGGGGGCTTTTCTAAATGCTCTAGAATGTACAAAATGCATGTTACATGCACTACCATTAGGGATATCCCAATGCCACTTTTTCTAAAACTAAGTACAAGTACTTTCCCTCAGGTACTTGCGGATACCTTTTCCTAAAGGGAAATGTGAAATTTTTTCTAAAACAATACAGACTAAATGATTTTGTGGCTTTTTGGCTGTTGAGAAGCCCTGTTGAGTTTCTCAACAGGGCTAAATACAGAGTCACCAGAGCAGAGTACATCTCACCAGGCAGCGAGCCGATCTCACCGGGGCGACATGTGGATCTCTGCAGGGCTCTGCGGGCAGTGCCTATGCTGTGGAGAGTGGAGAGTGCCGATGTTCCGGGGCTGTACTGTGCTGTGTGGGGGTAGCTGTGCCGGGAAGGAGGAGATGGGACAGACACTGCCATGGACAGCTACTAGCAGGTCTCAAGCAGGCTGCCGAGGTCCCCACAAGCACAAGAACACGGATAGCTGCTGCAGTTTAAAAATGTAAAAAAAAGTCCAGTATTGGCCTTAAGAATTGTGGGCATTTTCACGAGTACAAGTACTTGTGAAAATGCCTGGTATCGGCCCCAAAACCGATATTAGTATCGGGACATCCCTAACTACCATTTAAGTCTTTGGGACCCAAAAAAAATGCATGTTGGTGCACCAAAAATGCCACTGTATTATTTCCCCCAAAAAACATGGCAGCACAGCACACAGGTGTGAACAGGGAGCATAGAAAAGAATGGCAATCCTTTTCTTGTGTACTAGCGTGCATTGGGTATTAAGTGTTAATTGCATAGATATGAAATAAGGCCTTGCAGAAAAATGGTGGAGTAAACATAAACCACTCCTAATAATGCTATAGTTGGCCATACACTAGTAGATTTTCCGAATGAACGTTTGCACAAAAGATCTTTCTTTAACACCAGATAATGGCATCCAACGCATGACGATTCTTGATCAAAATTGCATTTGATTTTAATGTTCCATTTTGGAATTAATGGAGTTTCCCGAACAAAAAGCACATTCACGTTTTGTTCCACAAAAAATTTCCATCCTGCTCCTTCAAGTTTTGTCACTACAGTGAAAAATCGATCGATTTTAAACCATAAACAGAAAGTCAAACGAAAGTCCTAAAGGCTAAATTATAGGTACAGTTTTAACTAAACCAAACGCTCCTCATGCTTCCCATCCAAAAGGTTTACAGTAAATACAAACCACAGAAGATGAAAATCAATCTCTCCGTTAACATCCCACTAGCTCTGTGGCTACGCAATGCCGTACAAGTGCCAGTCCTATTCATAGTTGTATAATATGCTATCTCCAATGTGACTCTGGAGGCAGCCCTTAATGCTAAATGGCAGAGACTGGTGCATATGCAGTTTCTCAGTGCAGAAGCACAATGCTCTGTACCACACTGGCCTTGGGCAGGCTACAACAGTTTGACCCCCATGTGCCTACGTCTGAGGCCTGTATTGACATTCAACTTTGAGGATGAGGGTGAGCTATGGGGGTTCCTTTTAAGCTGTATCTACCTAAAAAGGACACACACACACACACACACACACACACACACACACACACACACACACACACACACACTAGTAAAACACACACACACACACACACACACTAGTAGAAAGGAATAAATCTAAACAGATTTCTCCATCCATGCTTAACAGCGCAGCCAAAGAATTCCCCCCTGCTGGGCTATTTTATTTTTAACAGCCGGTGAACAAAATCCCCCTTTCTGGGCTACTGTATTGTAACAGTCAATGCCCACCAATGTCAGAATACCCAAACAGTGACTGCAGTTTATTGGCTAGAGTCACTGTTCAGCTGACAATTTTCAGCCCGCCTCCTTCAAAACAAAAGTAAAGCTGGCCATACACTAAGCTAATTTCTGCCAGCATCCCCAGAATAGCTGATGGAAGGAGCGGGTCATAAAATATTCTAACGAATAGAGCCGGTAGCCAATTAATACAATGAAGACAGTGGGAGATTCCTCAAATCAATACTGGTAAGCGTTGATAGAGGAATCTAATATTTTCCGCGTTCAGCCCGCAGGTTGAACAAAGCAAATATATTACGGTGTTTGGCCATCTTAAGCAAACGACTTTTGTCGAGGCAGTAGGGCCACCCACTGGTAGAATCTTGGGCGATTACTGTGAACCGGCCAAAATTAAAACAGTGTACGGACACTGTAGTCACCAGGGCTGGCGCAATTAAACTGTTCTGTCTGGTAGAGAAGGTCAATTATGTACTTATCCAACGGTATTGTAGTCATCATTAATAGTTTAAGTTTAAATATCTGCATAGGTTTTGCCACTACAAATTATAGGAAGACTGCAGCTAATTGACTAGAGCCCCTGTTCTGCTGACTTCTGTTCCCCATGGTCCCAGTGGGTGTTGTAAAGTAGCCACCGCTCCAAGCTCGCTCCTGGGATGGACTACAATCTCATGTTTAAGTTCACTAATTTGTATTGAGATTGTAGTCCATCCCAGGAGTGTGCTTGAAGCGGTGGCAACTTTACAACACACAGGGAACATGGGGGAACAGAAGAAGTAGCCACCCTCCAGAAGGAAGGACAGTGTAAGCATGATTTCAGAGATGGTTGGAGGATCTACAACCAAGTGATACCCAAATAAGATTTGTTTTTTTTTGTCAATTTTGTTCAAATTTGTGTTAATAGTTGGAGGTACTTGAGGCCCTATTCACACTGCGCGATATAGTGCAAATGCTTGCATTGAGCAAGCTTGAATCGCGGCTAAATCCGCTCCAAAAAGGGTCCTGCTGTAGCGACACACAACCCGCGACAGCAGGACCCTTTGCCCCATTAAGCATTGGAGAGCGATATCGCGGGGTAAATTTTCCGCGATATCGCGGGAATTACCGCGCGATAAATCGCTCAATGTGAACGGGGGGCCTGAATGTATATTTAGGATTTAACTCCTGAGTTTAGTGTCACTTTAAAATATTCCTAAACTTTTGCATGTAGACAAAAAACATGCCCCCCTTTGTCTTCTGAGCTATTTTGCTACATTTGTGTACATGTAGTGGGAGGAGGTCACTTGCTAAAGCAGACATGCTTTTCTTTGGTATCTAGTAGAGTAAAAACATTACCAGACTCTGGTATGTCAACTCCCACCTAACAACATAAACAAAGACTGAACCTAAAAAAGCCCTTTAGCCCACGTATTTTATTTGGAGTATGTTCAAGTGACTTTCAAGCATGAATACATTTGTATACTTTCCCAGAAGTCATATTGTAAATTCCTCACAAAATTACTTTTCAACTGATTTACTGATATTGCTATGTCTAATGCCCTAGAAGGTTTTGCATAAAACAAAAAATGCATAATGATAAACCAGCCATATCAATTAAACTCCCATCACAACAGAAATAAGGATGCCGGAGCTGTATGATGATACAAAGAGGAGAAAGTCAGCGAGATGTGTATAAGGCTTTGAGAAAGAAATCAAATCATAGGCTTTGCAATTTAAATGTTACACCCCAGCCTCTGTAATAGCAGCTGTTCTTGGCAACTTGTGAAACCCAGGGATGACACTGCTCAAAGTTTCAATTAACCAACCTCACTTCTCAAACCTCAAGAACTCAATAAAGCAACACAACTTACAGAGGGATGTCAATACTACACTTCACATCCCTCTCTCGACAGCCTTGTATCAGCGCCGACCGAGGCAATCAGTTTTCAGCAGAGGCAGAAAGGGCTCTCGGAGCATTCAGAAAATTGATCATCTATATAGTTAAGGAGAAGAATGGCGCAAGAGATGACAAGAAATGATAGAACAGAAAACCCATCAAGATATAAAAGGTGATCCTTGACACCAGCATGACAACTAACAGTTATATTAAAAATCCCTGAACTGATTGTAACATGAACCTGTTGAGAGAAATCAATGCCAAACAAATGAGGAAATAAAGGAAACAGTTGAGAGATTGAAGATAATGTTAATGTTTTAAAAGTTTGTATAGTCCATCCTAGTAAAAAAGCTGTATGATATTAAGCCCCTATTCACACCGATGCGAGTTGTCACGCGTCTGTCATTGTCACAACATTGGAAATCACATTCTCTATGGTGCCTGTTCACAACTACCGGTACGCTAAATGATGAAGTGCCCCATAGACTTTAATGGTAATGTATGATGGCACGCATGACAACAGTCCCCCACACCCTGGAAACCTCCACTTCATGCCAAAGTCATAAAAATGCATAAGAAAAAAAGAAGTGCTAGGAAAATGAGCTAAGCTTGGGTATCCATTGGTGTTGCTACATAATTATGCATTTTTCAGTGCACTTTTGCAGTGTGTTTATGCACTTTTTGGCATGTTTTCATGCTTCGTGTGTTTTTCTTTTGGCCAATGACAGGCAATATCAGCTGCGCAATCATTAGATTCTGTCATTAGATAGCATTTTTGCAGATCGCACTGGACCGGAACGCAGGCACTAATGTGCCACGCATTTGTGCGATCGCACTGCGGGCAGGGGGTGTGGTTGCGGTGCCATTGACTTCAATGCACCGCCACGCCCTCTAACGTAGGGAGCGGGCCAGGTTGCGTTCTATAGGCCAGACGCTCTGGAACGCACTCTTTGTGGTGTGAACTGGCCCTTAAGTAGACTGTAGATCAGGGTGGACAAATAACATGGAATAAAGAAGCCAGCTCCATTGAGAAAACCTAAAAAGTTAGGTGCCAGCTGTAATTCGTAAGGAACATTGGCTACCTGGTTCTGAGATTTGTCAAGCCCTGTTTTACGCACAAAAACGCCCCATGTGTTTTTCAGCGTTACAGGAATAGTGTGATTTGTGCCAAATTCATGTACAAGTCTCAAAGCCAGTCATGAATTTGGCACAAGGCTATGAAACTGGGACTGGCTTGTAAGAAACTTTGGGAGAGGTATATAGACACTTATATAGTACTTAGATGTGTCGCATCTTTGTTCAAGGTGTCACACGTGTAAGAGACAAATTTTTGTTGGACGCTCCGTTTCAAGGAATGTTGCAGCTGTGATATGTTTTGCATACTGCAACAGACATATACAATATGAATATGCCGCAGATCAGTTAGACCAAAAAGTCTTACTTTGCATCACTTTTCTTCTTACCGAACTGTTGTTTATTAAATATGTTGCAGCGCCAGAATCAAATAAGGCACAAATAACTACTTGAATATGGCGGTAGACGTTGTGGAAAATGGCACAGACATTTAGAATTTGGCGCATACATTTCTTAGGCTGCATTAACACCAGCATTCTGGTGCAAATGCAATACTGAATTCCTCTGACTGTGTAGCCCAAAAAGAAGCACATGCACCTTTTCTAAAACTGCACTGCACCACGTTGTATTGATGTGAATGGGCGTCATTAACAAGAACATGATCTTTCGTACAATTTCAGCATGACAGCAGATGCAGGACAAGTCCCATTAGTGTGTATGGGGCCTTCTCTAGAAAAACACACAATTACACAGCAGCAATAGTGTGAATTAAGGTTTAAAAAACATGAAAAATGGAGACGTGTTGAGTGTGAACGGAGCCTAAAAGGCATTAATTAAATAATAGCAAGCAGCTGAACACAGCCCTCCAAACAAGGTTTAAAAAACATGAAAAATGGAGACGCGTTGTGTGAACGGAGCCTAAAAGGCATTAATTAAATAATAGCAAGCAGCTGAACACAGCCCTCCAAGTTAGGATACACGGGATCTAAGCAATTATCCCAAACGTCACAACAAAAAAGAGCCATGTGACATCGTTTAACAACCAGGACCCTAATACAGCCCATTCATTTTGGATACAAGTGACCCCGGAATAATCAGAGATGTCACTTCTCAAACAAGTGTATTCATTAGTAACGCTACATGGACATGAAGACAGGAATAGATGGGAAGAAAAAAAAATAAATCTCCGATAAGAGATAATGGGCAATTTGGCACGCAGAGTATAAGCCAGATTTTGTTCTTTATAAACAACTTAACTTGAACGCCTGAAGCTGGCTCATTTTCATCTCTGTACCTGCGCTCCAGTCACAGAATTGGCATAATCCTTTGTTCTAGCAGCTTAGAACATTCTCTGCGTGGAGGCAGTGTGAGCACGCAAACCGCCGCTATATCTTCACACAACCGAGGCAGCGCTTCAAGGAATATCACCGCTCGCTGCTAATCGAAGGCTTCAGCTAAGCACGGCTCCTTTTTTTTTTTTTTCCTATATTTCAGCTGAGCTTACGTTTTTGTTTTTTTTCCCCTTCAACGTTTTCATCACTACAGGGGGAATTTTTACAGAGAGGCAATTATTCGAAAACTGCTAACTCACCTACAAGGCTAGCTATGAACTCCAGCAATAGCGAAGACTTATTTTTTTTTCTATGCCTTGACATTAACAATGTGAGGGAATTAAAAGAAAAAAGAATCAGTTTGTTATGACCTGGAGGAAAGGGGGGTGCGCAGGCAGGAGTTTAATAAGCGCACGGGAAGTTAACGCAGGAGGTTGGATCAGTCTGGTAAACACAAGACGCAAACAATGCTGCATGCTCAATATAATATACTTTGGGAAAAGTTGCAGGAATGTGCATCAAACCACACAAAAAATGCAACAGGTATAGAGAAGAACAAGACACCCACAAGGCAGAATGTCCAACCCTATGTAAACTGATCCTTTCACAGGAGATGTGGGGGGAGGGGAGAACCTCAATCCTTCCTTTCTTCATCTGCAAGAGACACTTTCAAAACAACTTGCAGGGAGGAAAATCACAAAAGAAAACAAAGTATCTCCATTTGTTGATTTATTTATTACAGGTATTTATATAACGCAGACAGTTTAGGCAGCTCCTTACATATCCTACATTCACATCTCCATGAGCCGTGACATACAAAGCCCTGGCTACCCGTGTAACATACAGGCGAGGGTTAAACTCCAGCCGTCTCCCGTGCGGGGCTTTAGGGCTCATGCACATGGACGTAATTAATGAACAATACCAACGTAATTCATTTATCAATACAAAAGGCAGGATCTGACTGGCAAGATCCTACGTAAAAAAAATGCATCTAATGGGTCAGCACTTCCATTAAAAGCCTAAATTGCGTTTAGATGCTTACGTGCGTAATGACCGTCGATTTTTACGGATGCTTACGCATATGTGTGCATGGACCCATACAATAGAGCTGCGTTTAAATCCACGATTTATAGATCTGAACGCAGCTGTATTTATGTATGAGCCCTTAAAGTAGATCTAAGCCCCAACTGGAGAGTGCTAAAGTTTGCACTGTGTATTGTAAACTGCAAACATAAAAGATGAAAAAGGTACAAATTGTAGTTTCATCTCAGTGCTGCTGATCTCCACAAGCCTCTTTCAGCCACTTCGCTTTCTCCAGCACTGGCTGCATTGCTCTGAATTGGCTTCCTAATGGTGGCTAATGGCAGCATAATGTGGCCCTGACTTGTAGTCTCTATCAGGGTGCATATGATCTGGTGACAGCGTAGCAACGCAATTAGGTAACAGTAGCCACCCTATGTTGGAAAGTACCCAATTGCCAATGGCAGGATCACCATATGATGAAAGCTGCAGATTTCAAAAGAAAGACTTTGTGAACCGATACTACAGTCTATCTGGGGTGCACGTGATATGGTGACAACTTTGGGTCACAAACGGAGGGACAGTAGTCATCCTATGTTAGAAAGAGCTTGAACCTTCATGGCAGGATCGCCAGGAATTATTTTAATGAAAGGATTTGCAGATTTCAAAAGACTGGAAACAACTTTGTAAAATGATACTGCAGTCTATCTGGGGTACATGTGATCAGGTGAAAGTTGGGTGACCATAGTCACCCCATGTTACAAAGTACCTAAACCTTCATGGCAGGATCACCAGGTATTATTTTAATGAAAGCTGCAGGATTTTAAAAGACTGAAGACAACTTAGTGAATTGATACTGTATTCTCTATGTGGGGTGCACGTGATCGGGTGGCAACGCAAGAGGGTGATAGTGGTCATCCAATGTTAGAAAACCTGAACCTTCATGGCAGGATCACCAGGCATTATTTTAATGAAAGACTGAAAACAACTTTGTGAAATAATACTGCACTCTCTATGTGAGGTGCATGTAGTCAGGTTACCATAGTCACCCTATATTACAAAGTACCAGAACCTTCATAGCAGGATCACGGAGTATTTTAATTAAAGCTGCAAATTTCAGAAGACTGAAAACAACTTTGTGAAATGATACTGCACTCTCTATGTGGGGTACACCTGATCGGGCGAAAACATAGGAGCACATTTGTGTGAAAGTACCTGCACCTTCCTGGTGGGATCCCCTGGTATTATCTTAATGAAAGCTGCAGATTTCCTAAAACCAAGAACTTTGTGAAATTAGATGAATAGATTAAATCTTAGCCCAACTGTTCTTTAAAGTGTAAGCTCCTATGATCAGAGCCCTCCTGACCAGTACTGTCCATTTAGTAAAGCACAGTGCCAGCTGCAGGCATTATATTGAGTAGAATAATATGAGATTATAGTGACTGGGCTTAGGTGTACTGTAAACTCCAGCAGACTCCCATAGGCAAACAATAAGATCTGGGCACCTGGCTGGAGGGCATGTAGCTACATGTAGATGTGGGGAATGAATACCTCCATAGAGGAAAGCAGAGCCGATACACAATAGGGCACTTTCTAACACTAGTAGTGAATGTGTATACATACGAAGCTCCACCTGGACACACAATGAGAACTTTCCATAGACGAGCTCCGGGGGTGAGCCCCGGGGAAGTAAAAGGAAGTCCATGACTCACCTGCAGACAACTGACCGCGGACCGCTGAAACCAGCCCAGGAGAGAATAGCAACACCACCAGCAGCCCCACCACGTACACCCCATCCATGGCTTCCCCCAAGTTTCGCAGCGAAGGGAGATCCACGGAGCGAGCACAACAATCCCCAGCCACCGGTTTCGGGACTCTTTCCACAGGCAGACGATCACATGAGAAGCACGGCAGTCCAAGCTACGGCAGGCGCTCCGCATTCAGTGCTCTCCATGCTCAGCGGCTCCTTTCACTCTCCAGTCCGGAGTTACTTTCAGGGGCTCGGCTGGGGGGAGAGGAGGAGGCGCTGACGTCACCCTCATATACCAAACTAACCCCGCTCGGGAATGTGTATTCCCAGGGGACACCAGCACAGCGCCCCCTAATGGAAGCCAGCCGGGAAGTGCAGGCGAAGGTGTGCGCGGGGCTCTCCAGTGATGCGGCGAGCTCAATGGGAGAGAGCCGGTTACTTGCTTGCTGAATGCATGGAGCTCATCCCTGGAAGCGGAGAGTCAGGCTAAACCTAATGATGGCTCACGATGAGCGTCTGATAGAGCCCAATCCTGTCCAGTCACAGACTGTCTATAGTAAGGTGAGTATGCAGAGGTAGCAGGACGGATCCCGGAGCTGTTGCTCGCAGTCCTCCATCACATACAAGGGATCGGACTATGTGCTCCAAGTTGGTGCCGGTTTTCTAGCACTGGCAGCTTTCTACATCAGCGCCTTTGCATCGGAATCGTGCACTTAGGACAAGTTTATTAAATGGAAGCTGGATGTCTCCCGGAATTTGCTGTGGATCGCGACTCTTGTATGAAGCTGATCAATAGATCAATGAAGAAGAACGGACAGTGCCGGCTGTCAGGGAGGAGAATAGCTGTCACGGCTCCTATTAGGTAACAGACAGAAGGAGAGGTCAGCAACGCTACTGTCTAGGGTGCCGTTAAAGCTGATCTCACTGGCCACCTCTGCTGTGCCACTGCCCTGTC
>NW_017307084.1:754652-758224 GCF_000935625.1 Nanorana parkeri
ATATATATATTTCTGGTTGCTTGAGAGTTACTATTAAAAATAGGTCTAACTAATGCCATACCCCATACTATGCCATATCATAAGATAAACTCTGAATTAACTTCATATTACTATTGAAATGCAGTAATCAAAAACAAATTAAGACAAATAGACACACTTAGGAGAAATAGACACACAATCATTTCCGGGATAATACATGCCGTAGATCAGCAAAACAGTGAGTACATAGGATTTTTTTATGTGGTTAGATGAGAGTTCTGGTTAGTAAAATTCTGGATAACAGAGAGTTTACTGTATATATAAATTATCCTTTGCAGGGCCATGGGGATCCTGTAAAACACTAGTATCCGGTGCTACCAAAGTGCTTTACAGTGACCTTCCAGGTCCGGTACTGCCGCTGTGGCGAGCGACTTCCCTTCTTCTGTGAAAGCACAGCAGCTCACTCGGCACAATGGTCATTCAGTGAATAGCTTGTATTTTTATCAATGAATGTTCTCTGATTTAACACATTATGTACATAACATACATTGTGCCAAACTGTATGTAAGTAGGCATACATTTTCATAGCTGGAGTTCAGTTTTAAGGTAGTATTAAACGCTGAATCTTGTTTTCAATCATGAATCCAGATTAAACAAATGTACATTGCCAAGCAAAGTATTTCTTGACATTTTTGCCCAAACACTTACAGTCATCCAAACAGCAGACTCCAACTCTCTCAGGTCAGTTTCCCTGAACTTCCTGTTCAGTACAAGATCACAAGGGGCAAAGCAATCTCCAGTAGCTCTTCATCTACTAGCTAAGCCCCCGTTCACACCTTTGCAGAACATGTAGAAAATAAGTATCATGTTTGTGGTGTCATTACTTATTAATGACACCCCAAACGCAGCTGGGAAAATGTGCATTGTTCCCGCGCATTGAAAAAAGCGTGGGAAAAAACATGGTACAAAATCTGCTACTTTCCAGCATTTGTCACTCGTGCGGCACTCATTGAAATCAAGGGGTAACGTGTTCTTGGTATGCCTAGGTGTGAACAGGGCCTTAGAGGAGTGGATTGCTTTGTTGTGCCTGTGTTTGTGGAGACACACACAGCTTACTAGCGCACACAAGGATGGCTCCATAGGACCCTCAAAGGGAAATTACAGAGCTAAATGCCACTATATGCATGGGCACAATGGTACATTAAAAAAATTCAGTACGTAAAAAAGAAACATGCCGTACAGATCTCAAAGCTACATTTTTTGTGTGCATGTGCCTGTAAAGCATACCTTCATCCACACCCACTTTACTAGATTGCCCTCCTACCCCCCTCCCGGAATCCTTTCCTAGGTGAGAATTAGGTCCCATTCACCCCCAGCCTTCTGGTATACTGACATCAAGCATCCCAGGAGGCCTCAGGTTGCTTTGTGGTGCAGGCACCACTGCACATCATCAGGGGGTTGGCTGTCTCTTCCTGGTTCTGGCAGCTGGCCCCTCGATGATGCACCTATGGTGCATGCAGAGGTGTCCCTAGACTATTCGCCACCTAAGGTGGGCGGGAGGTTGTTAGTGGTGCATATTACAGGGTGGGGGGGCGGCATCACTGATGTCACTGGTTGTCTGTAGCTCAGCTGGACGCCGGCCAGGGCATCACAAGTTGTTAAGAGCTCTTAGCAACCTGGGACGCTCTGGGCCAGCAGGCTCTCCCACATGATCCATTTTGATGCCTGAGGCAACCGCATCATTATAGGGATGGCCCTAGGCGCATGCACATTATTAGGGGGGCGGCCACAAGAACCTGCAACAGATAGCCAGCCCGCTGATGATGTAAGTAAAGAAGGAGGCAGTGCGGGACCTGGCGTGCAGTGGGAAATCGGCAGATTCTAGCAGGACATCCCTGGATTCACTGGATGTGTGGCTATATCATTTCAGGATAACCCAGAGAACAATTGGGCATTTAAAAAAAATAATGCCCAATGACATTCCTCTTTAATGATAAAATGATTACATTATACTGTTGCTGTATAATTTGACATTTCAGGGGTTTACTTCTGGTTTACTGCCAGGCTCCAGAGACCTGCCCTGTGGTGTGTAAACACGTACGCCAGACCTGCCACGCATATTAGGTCTGTGTTACTTGGCAGAGACCCCTGGCAGTCTGTGGACCCACTACTGTGGATGCAGATCCAGTGCATGGGCAGACACACTGTGGATCTCTTGCAGGATCCCAACAGAGTCAGTTTGATTCCCATGATGTATCTGCACATTTATGAGATCCTGCCAACTTCCTCCTGGGATGTTGTACATAGACATCTCAGGATGCAGCAGGGGCCACATACGTCACCCTTGCCTGGGCGAGGATTAAGAAAGTAAATACATAAAAATAGTATTTGCTGTTTAAACAAAAACATCCCTGCAATTGTGTTGGACGGTGGGGGGAGGGGGGGAGGTGAGAGGAAGTTGATTAAATGGGTGAAGGTCCACTTTAAATATCCTTTCATAAACAAATATGAACTGAGTGGACTCTGGCACCAGCCTAATCTCACTGCGGTTTCTGTCCATTTAAATAACCTCATCACATATTCTAGAGTATGAATCTGGTGCTTTTATGTACATTGGATTCGGTGGTAAATCTTTTTTTTTTTTAAAAAGACATCGGATGGAATGTTAAATGGTTTGTCTCAACCTTCTAACTGCCACTTTTGCAAACAGACTTACTGGCCGGATCACCAGGTAAAAATACAGCAAAAAAAGAAAACTACAACAGCCACCACATTTAAGGGGTTGTTAAGCTGCAATATATTACATTTGCGCTTTGGGGTTTAGGTATGCTTTAGACCCTTAGAGCCCAATCTGTGCAGTGAGAATAAAGATAGGCCTATATGAAAATGTATGTAAAAAATGGTAGAACCAGTTAGGAAACACTGGCAGAAACCAGTCTGATATCACCTGGCCAGAATAAATAAATATGTATGTACAGGTGAAACTCAAATAATTAGAATATCGTGCAAAAGTAATTGCAGTAAGTGCTGCAAAAGGGGCCCAAACCAAGTACTGAGTACATATGCATGCTTGTACTTTTCAGAGGTCCGATATTGTTCTATGTACAATCCTTGTTTTATTGATTGCATGTAATAATCTACTTTTTTGAGGTTGTGGATTTGGGGTTTTCATGAGCTGTAAGCCATAATCATCACAATTATGACAAATCACGGCTTGAATTATCTTGCTTTGCATGTAATGAGTCTATCTCATATATTAGTTTCACCTTTTAAGTTGCATTAGTGAACAAAAGGATTTGTATTTCTGTGTTGCTTCTCCCTTCCCTTAAGCATACTGCGAGAGGCTGATATCAAGTCAAATTCAAGTGCTTACACTGCTTGCCTTAAAATAAAAAATAAAAATGTAAGGATTTATTAATGATTACAGAGCTGCAGTATTTGTATCTTTTATATCTGCCTGGAGTTCAGCTTCAACACTTGTGTGTCTTTCAACCAGTTTTACCATGTTTCGTAATCCAATAAATTGAGGATATATCAGTCAATTTAATACAATGATCTCCTGTAAATTTTAAGTTTCAGTTGTGGCTATATAC